>NC_064927.1:462724693-462877193 GCF_023897955.1 Schistocerca gregaria | reverse complement strand
ATGCGTATCCGCGCCGTAGCGTGTTCTGTCTCGCACGTTCATATCGGCCAGGCTGCTTCAACACTGTCTCAAAGGCAGCATGAATACGATCTGGAATTGTTTCTGCATTCGTGATACTTTTGAGATGGCCCCATAACCAGGAATCGCACGGGTTGAGATCCGATGAAAGAGAAGACCATGCTATTGGACCCCCTCGTCCGATCCATCAATTGAGATGAGTCTGGATGTTAACGGCGAACTGGGATGGAGTACGATCATGGAGGAACCACCTAATCCTTCAAATCATCAATGGCACTTCTTCCAGCAGAGGAGGCAAAGTCACCCTCAGGAAACGCCAATAGTTGTGGCCTGTTGGGCGACGTGGAAGAAAGACTGATCACACACATTCCGGCTGCACCGATGCTGATGATTCGCTTTCACCATGCGATGGGGATTCTGAATTCCACCCCACAGACTGTTTTGGAAGTTGAGGATAGCACTCCGCTTAAAGGTGGCCTCACTTGTACATAGAATGGATACCACAAATCCATAAATCGTGAGTGCCTGGTGAAGAAACCAGTGACGAAACGGTCGTTGCACACGCTGTGATAAGAGTAGTAACAATATTCATGAAGAATGCTCCACACGGATGTCTGGCTTACCCCGTTGTGCAGGCAGGAGACCCTCCAAGAGGGATCATTGCCTACAACATTTTATTAAATAAGTTTTCCATGCATAATGTTCGGCCGTAGCCGGCTTGGGCATACTGTGGTGGAAGGCGCTGGCCGGGAGACCGTGGTCAGCACATTCCTGCCACGTGCTCCTCGGTCAGACTCAAGTCCCACGGGTTGGTTGCGCTGACGGGGGTACGCTACTAGCAAGGCGCGTTGGCGGAATCAATCCTCCAATCAGAGACTAGTCGTGTGATCACGTGGGGACGCGGCCGGGCGCGGCGAGGGTGGCTTGGGAACAGCTCCGCGTCCTCTTAGCTTCAGACCTCGTCCCGAGTAGTCGCTCCTCTAGCCTCTGCCTCTCTGATGAGCAGACGGCAGCCCCTCTTGGGGCTGCTCAGCCCTACGTAGGCACCAACGTATCATCGTTGCAGGAATACCGTACTGGCGGGCCAACTACCTGGTTCTGACACTGCTGTCGCCTTCCACAGTGTTAATCACATTTTCTTTCAAGTCTGGTGTCCGATCATTCGGGGTACGTCCCTCATGATTTCCTGCTCCCTGAAACAACGTTGTCTTAGGGTAATGGCGCAAACACTGAATGCTGTGGTTGTTGTCAACAGAGTTAGGTCTCCTGATACAACCTTGCTGCCCTCCACCCGTTGCCATTTGCTTTCCCGTACTTAAGCACCGTGTCGGCAAGCTCTCGATTCGAATGCGGAACCATTGTGTACAACGCTGTATCACATCCACCACAAGGTGAGTCAGCAAGAGAAGTGAATCGGAGACAACATTACGAATTACTATGGCACGATAAAGCGGTAGGGCATGAAGTGTGAGAAACAGTACCACACTCTACGTGGAAAATACGCATACTGTAAGAGTGTCTGCATGGTATAGCGCGTATTAGACCGCAGTCTCTGTAACAAAGTATGGTTGAACAAATTCTCTCTAGCATGGAAACCATGCACTTCCGGGCATACGTTCATTAGGCCTTTTTTGTTCTGTTCTGTCATCGATCAATTCCTAGAGTTTGTACACGGTGGAAATAATTACATTATATATATATATATATATATATATATATATATATATATATATATATATATATATATATATATAGAAAAGCAAGAGAGAAAAAATTGTGAGAAAGATCTATGGTCCAGTTCAGAGACAGGGGATCTTGGTAAAGAGACCAACAAAGGAATTGTACAAACAGGCAGATACAATTACAGACAATATCAGAAAAAGAAGGGCAAAATTCTATGGGCACATTCATAGGATGAACGAAAATAGGCTGACCAAGATTTTTAACATAGTAGTGACGAATAAGGTGAAAACTAACTGGGTAAAGGAAACCTTGGAAGACCCCAAAAATCTAAACATCTCCACAGAAGAAATCTCAAACAGAGTAAAATACAGAGAAAACGCAGAAATTCGAAGAAACACACCAGAAGAGAAGAAATCAGGAAAGAAGTGGACAGAAGAGAGGAAGAAGGAACACAGTGAATGTATGAGAGGTTTTTGTGAAGAGAAAAGAAAGAGACAGAAAAAAGTGCGATGAATTTGAAACTTACCAATTTATGTACCATATTGTCATTGTGAATATTGATTGTGTTTTAACGGTCTCCTTAATGGGGAATTATATATAGGGTTAGTCACCCAACATTGCCATCAAATACTGACGAACCGATTCCACAGCCCGGACGTGAGGACAGGGGCTAGTGTAATTGGTTAATACAAACCATAAAAAATGCAAGGAAGTATGTTTTTTAACACAAACCTTCGTTATTTGGAACCCCGTTAGTTTTGTTAGCACATCTGAACATATAAACAAATACGTAATCAGTGCCGTTTGTTGCATTTAAAATGTTACTTACATCCGGAGACATTGTAACCTAAAGTTGACGCTTGAGTACCACTCCTCCGTTGTTCGATCGTGTGTATCGGAGAGCACCGAATTACGTAGGGACCCAAAGGGAACGGTGATGGACCTTAGGTACAGAAGAGACTGGAACAGCACTTTACGTCCACATGCTAACACCTTTTTATTGGTCTTTTTCACTGACGTACATGTACATTACCATGAGGGGTGAGGTACACGTACACACGTGGTTTCCGTTTTCAATTATGGAGTGGAATAGAGAGTGTCCCGATATGTCAGGCCAATAGATGTTCAATGTGGTGCCATCATTTGCTGCACACAATTGCAATCTCTTGCGTAATGAATGTCGTACACGCCGCAGTACATCTGGTGTAATGTCGCCGCAGGGTTGTAGGCACTTCAAGGTACACATTCTCTTTTAACGTACCCCACAGGAAGAAGTCGAGAGGTGTAAGATCAGGAGAACGAGCTGCCCAATTTATGCATCCTCCACGTCCTATGAAACCCCTGTCGAACATCCTGTCAAGGATCAGCCTAGTGTTAATTGCGGAATGTGCAGGTTCACCATCATGCTGATACCACATACGTCGACGCGTTTCCAGTGGGACATTTTCGAGCAACGTTATCAGATCATTCTGTATGTTGCAGCTGTTTGGGCGCCTGCAATGAAGTGAGGACCAATGAGGTGGTCGCCAATGATTCCGCACCATACATTTACAGTCCACGGTCGCTGTCGCTCTACCTGTCTGAGCCAGCGAGGATTGTCCACGGACCAGTAATGCATGGTCCGCAGATTCACTGCCCCGTGGTTTGTGAAATCCGCTTCATCGGTAAACAGGTTGAACTGCAACACATTCTCTGTTAATGCACATTGACAGAATTGCATTCGATGATTAAAGTCATCACTATGTAATTGCTGATGTAGCGACACATGAAACGGGTGAAAGCGGTGACGATGCAGTATGCGCATGACACTACTTTGACTCAGTCCACCGGCTCTCGCAATGTCCCGTGTACTCATGTGTGGGTTCATGGCAACAGCAGCTAACACACCAACTGCACCCGCTTCTCCTGTGACGGGCCTGTTACAGACCCGTTTGCGTGCTACGACCATACCTATTGCATACAGTTGGCGGTAGATGTTTTGCAATGTGTTGCACGTTGGATGCTATCTGTCCGGGTACCGTTCTGCATACACCCTGCAGGCTTCAGCTACATTTCGTCGACACTCGCCATAAATGAGTATCATCTCCGCCTTTTCAGAGTTCGAATACACCATGGTCACAGTTCCTACAACACTATACTATCACAGACGTCTCCTAACACGGTGTACTACAGTTGGTCTGCGTGCGGAGACGAATGCAGAATAACAATAGCAGTAAACGCTAAATGCGGACACTGCTAGACCAAACCACAACAGTGCACTAGAGCCACTCTCGTAAACACGGTCGTCATCGTAAATACGTCCCTGCAGATGCTGCTCGCCGACCGTGGCCCGTGTTTGTTACAACACGCAACTGAACGTCGGAGGTTTCAAGCGTCAACTTAGGTTACAATATTTCCGGATGTAATTAACATTTTACAGTGCACCAAACGTCACTGATTACGTATTTGTTTATATATTCAGATGTGCTAACAAAATTAACGTGGTTCCATTAAAAAAACGTAGATTTGTGTTAAAAAACATACTTCCGTGCATTTTTGTATGGTTTGTATTAAACAATTACACTAGCCCCTCTCCTCGCGTTCGGTCTGTGGAATCGGTTCGTCAGTATTTGATGTGGTTTGTGGTTTACGAAATATATCCAGCGCTAACGTTAGGGGACTCACCCTATATATATATATATATATATATATATATATATATATATATATATATATATATATGATCTGGCGGATAGGGTGAGCACCAATCTGCGACTGTACGTTGCAAGGCTGTAGTGTTCGGGAAAGAATGGTTGTTGAGTGACTGTAGGAGGAAACAGGATGAGTTCGAGAGTTTCTGTTTAGGGTGATGAGTGGCAGATTGATGTATCTGCTGAAGAATGTAACTTCGTGCAAATGAGTAGGAAAAACAGAAGTGCAATTTTCGGGCAGGCATTAATGGCGTACTTCCTGACATTGTCACGTCAACAAAATAGTGATATAACGTTGCACATCGATATGACGAACAAGCACATAAAGTCAGTAATAGGATAGGCCAATTGTATACTTCGACTTATTGGAAGAATTACACGAAAGGATAGCTCATGTGTAAAGGAGAGCATGTGCAGAACACCAAAGGGACCCATTTTTGGGAGATGCTCGAGTGTTTGAGATCCCCAGCAGTTCTAATGAAAGGAATACATCGAAGCAATTCAGAAGCGTGTTGCTAGATGTGTTACGACATGTTACAGCAATACTGAATACATGAAAATGAGCCAGATGCTTTGTTGACTGAACCTCTGACCAAGAGGCATTGTCATTAAAGAAATTTGCAATACTTTTTTTACCTCAGTATATATTGACGAAAAATACACTGTGATAATTGCAACATCTTCCATCTATACATTACCCCAACCGAACAGCATCTACTCTCTCGCCCGACAGAACAACAACTGCACTCGACATCCTCTGAACTACTACTACTGCCCTCGACATCCTCTGAATTACTAATGCACCAGTGGAGGCGGCGGAATAATAATCTCTGGCGCAATCTCTGGCGCTGTGACTCAATGTAGCCACCTTTGATATGCCCCGCCTCCATGGGCTAGAATTTGGTAGTATTCTTGCCAGCATTGGTGGTGAAAATAATACCAAATTCGTCCAGAAAACACAGACAAAAATAAGTTCCAACAGTGGCAGTGACACCCAGCAATGGCGATCAGGTGCAGACAGCAGTCCCATAAAATTCACCAATAGTAATTAAACAGTTTCAACAGTGGCACCCATCAATATTGAACAGGTACAGACACCAACAAGTTACATCATCTCAGTAGCAGTAGTTCCATCAATGGCACTCAGCATTGTTGAACAGGTGCAGACAGCAACAAGTGACATCATTTCAGTAGCAGCAGTTCCATCAGTGGCACCCAGAAATGGCGAGCAGGTGTAGGCAGGAATGAGTGACATCACATCAATAGTAGCAGTTCCAACAGCGGCGCCCAGCAATGTTGAACAGGTGGAGACACCAACAAGTTCCATCTTCTGAGTAGCAATAGTTCCAACAGTGGCACCCAGTAATGGCGAGCAGGTGCACACAGCACTCCCAGTAGAAATTAAACAGTTCCAACAGTGGCACTGGCATCCAGCAGTGGCGAGCAGGCACCATCAAGTGACAACTCATCAGTGGTTGAGCAGTTCCAATAGTGGCACCCAGCAATGTTGAACAAGTGCAGGTAACAGTCCATGATATTCACCAGCAATAATGAAATAGTTCATCAGAGTTCATAAGCAGAACTTAAACATTTCCAAGTGCCACCCATCAATAATAATAGGTGTAAGCACGAACAACAGTTTGAATGCACACACCATTGCTTTTACAAAATTATTATCAATGCTCTTACACTGAACATACAAATTATAATGAACATAGAAATGATATCAGATAATTTTCATATTAACTATTACAAATACACAAATATCAGTAAACCTATAATATTTATGGGTGTCAGTGCAAGCCACAACAAACAAGTAAAATAATATTTAGAAGGTAAGTCGGTACCAATTATTTGGGATTAGAAAAGGAAAACACACAAACCACACTCACTCATCTTTCATCTATGTATTAAGTACTATGGTGTAATTGAATAGTGTTAACTGTGGAAATGCAATTCTGTCAAAATTTGATGTTCAACGTGCGTATCAAATAGTAGTGGCAGCAGTGTATAATAATCAATAGTCAACGTCATAGTCATCATGTCAAGACCAATGTTTGCCAAGCCAAATCAAAACATACAGTTACTGAACAACTGTCAGTGTGCCAAGATATGCAAATACTTCCTCGCTCCAAAAAAAGTATATACTGCTTATTGATTTAACGAAGAGTGTGTGTAGACAGTCTTCCTTCCACTGGAGTGTTCTAGTCTGCCATCTTCATCCTTCTTGTTCCATATAAACCAACCAATAAATAAATAAATAAATATGATCCTCACTTTCATTCACCTCTTATCCACCAAAACTCCAATAATAATCAACATCACACAATCTCAGTATTTCAATAATACCTCTTCAATACGTCGATACATATACCAATATCATTTCACTTCCATAACAACTCTTTCCTCCAGTCAGTCTCCTCGAACAAGTACAGATAAAATCCTAGTGCAAACTCAATTCATCATCCCATACAATCCGAAGACACAGTGTCCACACACAATCTCTTTGTAACCCGCCTGCGCCAAATCTTCACTCATTATGAATTATAAAATACATTTAGTTACCTTGTCCATCATAAAATAAAAGAAATGCATACATGACCTCTAACAGCCTTCAGTTGAATAACTTTCAGTAAGTAGGTGCGAGAACACAGTATTAATGATCACCTAAGAATTTGGATGAATAAACCATAATATTTCACAGTGTGTACACCACTTCAAGGATCATGACAAAACAGATGCAAACATGTGGAGTATTTTTTGTGTCAAGTGTCACTTGCTATTTCAGTTGCTCACGAAGAATGATAATGAATTAATACAGCTTCCATAAAACCTCCAGTTCATGTGACTTCAATGAAGTTTCTTGTACCCATTCATTATCTTATCTTAAAATGTAAAGCACTGAGCATAAGCATAACGTGCAATACCGAGTAATATATCCCAGAAGAGTTAACAAGTGGACGCAGCACAATCCCTACAACGAGGCTCTGCCAAGCGAACAATCTATAATTAATACCATAGTGTAACCTAAACTTTATGTTCGTACACAGTATATACGTATTTCTCTATACTAAATTAAAGAGTAGTTATGACAAAACAGAAATGTGTAAATATGCAATCCATACGCAAAGCAGCAAGTATATGTCATACATAATAAATAGGTCATTAGCATCATATCAGTATAAGCCAATAAATGTTCATATGTAATCTTAATAAGTAAACATGAAGGCGCAAGCGGATAAATCACAAAGTATAACTTACATACGTAACCATATCAGCATAACTAATTAGGTGACAATTATAATTTAAATAAATAGGCACATAATAAAAAATATGACATCAGTGAAAAAGCAGAGCTGCCAAGTGATGCATAATATACACAAGTAACAAACCTGTTCGTTAATAAATATTGTTAAAATCAGCAAATGTACGCAAGCATGTCGCTTCACAAGTAAATTCATAGAACATAAAATTTAGCACAAAGTATAAATCACGTAATCACGAGCAGCAAATTACGTATAAAGTACATACCTAAGTAGAAATCTGTTACCTGAAAAATAAACTCAATTAATAGTTAACTTTTTAGTTTATTACTTTCTTCTTCGAAATTACATTCTTCCTGAAATTTTCTCGATAGCAAGTCTTCTTAATGTCGGACACGCACAGAATTTACCTGAAGTTCTTAAATATTTTATACAACTGTATCCTGGAAAAACTGAACGTTAATAACGTAAGTTATCGAGTCACTATAGCTTTATACTGAATTTAATAGGAGAAATTAGACTGTGTATTTGCCTACGGCTGTCAGTGCATTCCCACTGAGCGCTAGATCAGCTGTAGGTAAGCGTGACGTAGGAAACAATTGATTGCGGTCAACGGCTACCTCGTGCGGCGCGCAGACTTGACTGTCGCTTTGTGTATGTGCTGCCGCTAGAACACGGCGCGGTATCCCTGTATTCTCTGCGTTTTTTCGTGTAACTATTAATTTCTCAAAACTATGTCATTCCACAAAATTTTTTACGTTCGATATATGATGTATTCCCTTAGAGCGCCGTGATTTAAGAGTTTCTGCTTCAACACTGTTATCATGAATATATGGACTGTTATAAAACAGAAAAAAGTTTGCGATACAAGCCTTTTCCTTTGTGAGACAAACGATGAGACTTAATTAACACCTTTCGACCAACTGACAAAGTTTTTAAATGATCAGGACGTTTAGTTGATTTCTCTCTTCTAGCAGCCACAGATGCAATATTATGCAGAGCCAGGTTGACAACTTCAGAATGCTGCACTTTCCGTGTAGGCGGAATAGGAACGATTTCAGAAATGCGATTTGACGGTGCTTATTTTTTAATATCAATATAGGCGGCAAAGAAGTTGAATCATTAGGGAGTTCATTCAGAATATTTGGAAAAATATGAAGATACTGATCCCAGGTTCTGTGATTATGATGACAATAAAGACGTCACAATTTATTCATTTCCTTCATCCATCTCTTTGAAGCATTAGATTGAGGGTGAGAAAGTGAAATGAAAATTGGTTTAATCTTACGACGCCGTAGAGTACGAAACCAAATTTTAGAGCGAAACTGTGATCCATTATCTGATATAACCTTATCAACATGACCCACTTTTTTAAGAAAATATTTTATGAAAGCTATGGATACTGAACGAACTGTTGCTTTTCGTAAAGATGTAAAACACACTTATTTTGATGCCAATTCCACTACTACCAAAATGTACGCAAAACCATTAGTAGAACGAACCACTGGACCGAACAAATCGACTGCAGCCATCTCCTTTCGCTGGAATGATAGGAAACAACGGTGCTCTGTGAGAAATAGTTGGCGGCTTAGTGTTTTGACATAATTTGCATTTGGCAACAACAAATCGAATACGTTTTTCCATTTTATTGAAGTAGCAATTTTCTCTTAATTTATGAATGCATTTTCTGGGACCAAAGTGTGCATAACTGAAATGTGTGTACCAAATCAATTTATTAACCCACTCATCAGGAATGCAAACTAACATAACAGAGTTGTCAACCGATTTTCGTTTTAAAAGAATATCATTGCGAACTAAATAATACTGTCTAATCGCTACGCTTTCCTTTCTCCTCCACTTCTCCTTAATGTCCTTCCAAATTGGATCCTTGTTCCGCTCCTTAGTGATGTCCTGGAGAGAAGACGGAAAAAAAATTTCAAATGCAACACCTTGAATATACATCATACAATAATTGTTTTCTTTGCAGTCCTCCTAGCACTTTGCTTCAAACCCATAGGTGCACGTGATAAAGCAACAGCAATAACATTTGAAGAACCCTGGATGTAAACAATACTAAAAACAAATTCCTGTAAATACTGAGCCCAACGTGATAATCTTCCATGTTTTAATTTTGTTGACATAAGAAATTCCAGAGCTCGATGATTGGTGTAAACCTTAGTATGTCTGTCACACAAAAAGATGCGAAATTTTGTGAAAGCCCAAACAACAGCCAAAGCTTCAAGTTCCGTAATCGAATAATTCTTTTCTGGTTTAGAGAGAACACGACTTCCAAATGCAATAGTTTTCTGTACTACAACGCCTTTTTCTTCTATCTCTTGAAATAAATGTGCACCTAGGCCTTTGTATGATGAGTCCGTCGCCAAACAAAAATCTTTAGATAAATCCGGATGTGAAAGAAGTGGAACAGCAACTAAAGCATCACGAAGTTGTTCAAATACTTATTGAGCTTCCTCATCCCAACACCAATTAGAATTCTTTCCAGATAGTTCACATAAACGATGTGTGGCCAAATTGTCCAATCTAACAAAGTGTCTAAGAAAATTACAGGCACCAAGGAAACTACGAACATCACGTTTTGTAGTAGGAACAGCATAATTACGAATAGTGTCTAGTTGCTCTGGATCAGGAAGAATACCTTCTGTAGAAACAATATGATCAAGAAATTACACCTGAGAACGACCAAATTCAGATTTTTCCAAGTTCACTGTAATGCTAACTTTTGCAAAAATACGTAATAATGAATCCAAAATTTTGTTATGCTCACTCCAAGAACGCTTAGCAATAAGAAATCGTCAACATATGAAGTAATATTGTCACGAAGACAAACAGGTAAAATTTCGTTTAAAATACGAATGAATGCTGCTAAAGATACAGTAAGTCCAAACGGTAATTTCCGAAATTGATAATAGTTACTAAAGGCTAAAAAGGCGGTGTATTTTCTACAATCAGGGAGGAGTTCTATTTGCCAAAAACTTGCGCGCATATCAATTGTGGATAAAACTTTAATTCCATGGAAATGTTGAAGAAGTTCATCTAAATTTTGTGGATGGTCAGTTTCAGGAATGATGATATTATTTATCTGTCTAGAAACCAGAAGCAAACGAATTGACCCATCCTTTTTAAGAACGACGTGTAATGGGCTGGTATAAGGACTGACTGCTGGCTCAATAATGCCTTGATCTACCATGTATTGAAGTTCACTCGCAACAATAAGCCAAAGGAATAGCGTACGTTCCCCGCCCCCCCGAAATGGTGTGTGTTCTTTTAATTTTTTAATAAATATTGTAAGCCTTGTATACTTCCTGTGTGATGACTAAATATTGTAGCATGTGAAGTCAAAATTTGGTGTAGTTCTTTTCTTGCAACGTCATCTGGCACTTCAGCTTTGTTAACCTTTTCATTAATTAATTTTTCACTATTAATTATATCGTCCATCGCGTCTCTGTATCTATTGTCGTTGTCATGAATGAACACATAGTCGTCATAATGCTCAGCGAAAACATAAGAAGTAAAAAACCTTAAACATTTTTTGTCTGATTCAGATTTCGTTAAACACTCGAAAAATTTCAAACATCTTGGCATTCTGGCAACAGTAAAGTTCACACTTCCTTCCTTAAAGTTTAAAATTGTCTTATGTGTGTTAAGAAACTCCATACCTAATATAATTTGTGTACTGAGTAATGGAACAATAATAAAATTAGCAGAAAATTCATATCCTTTACAAATGAAATTAAAGTTGGTCTGTTGTTTGATTTTCACACTTTTTCCAGAAATAGCTCCTCGAATTGTAGTTTTCGAAAGAGGTAACACAGGAGAAGCAATAGTTTTTACACATATACGAAAAACTGATTCACTAATAACATTCAATGGGCTCCCAGAATCTAAAACCGCTGTGAAGTTATTGTTACTCACACATACTTCAATAACAGAATGTAAAAACGCGTCTACATTATTTTCGTTTTCGTCTCTCATGTTTTCCAAGCGTACGTAGTGTAAAGCCGTTGTGTCACTACTTTCTGAACCGTCTGTATTGCTGCCAGAAGCCGAAGCTACAAGTCCTTGTCGATTGTTTGCGTCACGTCTTTGATTATTCGCGACACTTCGCGGATCAATTTCTACGATTTGCACTTGTCTCTCTGAATTTCTGTCACGTGGAGGATGCCAGTTAGGTCCCTCCTGTCTGTTACACGTAAATTCTTGGTTATGTCTGTTATTAAAATTTCTATTTTCCTGGCTAGCTGCAAGACTACTTCTTGTGTAATTTCGACTGTCACTTCTGAAACTGTTAGGCCTACTACCCTGGTTATTTCTGTAGTAAGAATTTCTATTATTGTATGAATAATTTCTGACATGATGATACCGATTACTGTTTCAGTATGATTGATCATTCCAGTAAGAATTTCTGTTATTATACTTGTCTGTGTAATTTCTGTTAGAACATCTGTTAATGTCATAAGGCTGGTATCTATTGTCCTGTCTGTTTCG
Source organism: Schistocerca gregaria (assembly GCF_023897955.1). Classification (NCBI taxonomy): domain Eukaryota; kingdom Metazoa; phylum Arthropoda; class Insecta; order Orthoptera; family Acrididae; genus Schistocerca; species Schistocerca gregaria. The sequence continues at coordinate 462,865,033 of NC_064927.1, read as the reverse complement.
TCTGTCATTTTCAAAATTACCGCTATATCGCCCGTTACGATCATTACCCCTTTCCTCTGAAAATCTGTTGTGATTACCGTTACTGAAAAAATTACAGGAAGTTCCGTCGTCGTTACCATACTCAAGTTCTTGTTGCAAAGTCTTAAAAGTTTCAATGTCGTCTTTACATCTTCCGGCTAAAGCAATGTGTCTTATCGATTGTGGCAGCTTAGTTAAGCAAATGCGAATTAATTCAGTCGGGCTATAAGGGTTGGAAAGGAATTGATTCTTTCGAGTGATATCTTCAAAGTATTCTGCCAGCGTGCGGAACTCAGACTGTTTAAAATTACACTGCATAATAAGACTATGTTTGACTCTGTCTTGCGTGTTTTCGGACCAATATGCCGATAGAAATGCATAATAAAAATCATTTAAATTATTACAATCTCTACTGAGTGCACGCATGCGCGTCGCCGGTTCGTTTCGCATCAATATCCTGGGAACTGTCACTTTTGAGTAAAATAGTCATATCCGGTTATTCTTTACTGACTCCTTTTCTACATAGATTGATCGTTGAAGAATTGTTTTGATAGATACAAAGAATACTAAAACAGTAGACAGCAGTGCGGAAAACTTAAAGGGAAATAGCACCACTACAGCTCGGGGCCCTGTGCACGCTACGGCGCATTTTCACTTAGTGTAGTGAATCCCCTGAGAACCTAAATAGCACATAAATTCCAGTTTGTGACTTAGTAGCCAATTTGGCGGACGTGCGTACATGAGTTGATCTAACCATGAACATGGATATATGTCATTATTAGAATTTCGAAAGATCTTAAATTTCCGAACAGTTAAAAAGTGTTTATAGTCGAAGTTTTCGCCTCGTGGTGACAATGACCTACCCCGTCTGTCCCCGTCCCAATGTCGATTATTGTCAAGTTCGCGCGCCTGGCGCTCTCTTGTTGCATCTCGTAAATGAAATAAATTATTTTCTTCAAAACCCGCTGCTATCGGTGATTCTAAATTTCTTCTACTGTCTTTCCTTACGATTGTGCTTTCAATTTGTTTAACTTGCTTTCGTAACGCCTCAAATTCCCTTTTAACGCTTTCATTAAATTCCCTGATTTTCAACATGTTTATTTATATTCTGGTACTCTTCTGTGTCTGCAAATGGAAATGGAGCTGTATCATCTGAATCTCTGTTCCCATTTAAACTAAGACTTGTCAATTTATCTGAAATCTCCTCAACTCTTTCCGATAAGTCACCTATTTGTTCTTTCTGTTTATTTACGTCTTCCGTAAATGTCGCGACTCGGGTTTCAGTATTGACACATTTAGTAGTTAACTGCTGATATTGTTGTGTTAGGTTATTTATTCTGTCATTTGGAACGGATTCCTCGGTTCTTTCAAATATTTCTTCCTTACTGTGTGCACGTTGTAAATTTAACTCTGAAAATTTTTCTACTATCACGCGGTCTCTTTCTTCCTGTTCTCTATCATCCTGTTCCTTCTATCTTATTTCTACTGAAATTAATCTATTATTATGAGCATTCAAAATCGGTTGTACTTTTCTAATTTCTTTCTTTAATTCATCTTTCATGTTTTTAAAACGTCCCTATTCGTGAGTCTAACCGTGTTTCCATTGTTCCCATATCAGTTTTAATTGTTCCTATTTTTGAGTCTAACCGTTTTGCCTATGTTCCCATATCAGTTTTAATTGTTCCTACACTCAGCTGGCGGCTACACGGGTAGCGCAGGCTGTGTGGCGTGGACTGGGTGGTGTCTTAGGTTAGAAGGCCTCGCGAAAGTACGGGGTGGGCTGCAATCTCAAAAGGTGTATGGCAAATACAGGACGTGGTTGGATCAAGGAACAGTCGGAATTGTAGTTGTAAATTGTTGTAGTTGTGCTGGGAAAGTCCCTGAGCTTCAAGCGCAGATAGAAAGCACAGAAGCTGATATCGTTATAGGTACAGAAAGCTGGCTAAAGCCTGAAATAAGTTCTGCAGAAATTTTTACGAAGTCTCAGACGGTGTTCAGAAAAGATAGATTAAGCAGAATTGGTGGTGGAGTGTTTGTGCCTGTCAATAGCGGTTTATCTTGTAGTGAAATCTAAGTAGATACTCCGTGCGAATTGGTATGGGTGGAGGTTATACTTAACAGACGAACTAAGTTAATAATTGGCTCCTTCTACCGACCCCCAGACTCCGATGATATAGTTGCTGAACAGTTCAGAAAAAACCTTCCCTCAATATGTTGGCAAAAATACTTGTTCAAAACCGATTGTAGGCAGAATACATCTTCCGAAATTGTCCGAAATGCTTTCTCCGAAAGTTGAAGAGCAATTCGAGGATGGCGATTGCATCTTTCAACACGATCGAGCACCTGTTCACAATGGATAGCATGTGGCGGAGTGGTTAACGGACAATAACATCCCTGTAATGGACTGGCCTGCACAGAGTCCTGTACTGAATCATACAGAACACCTTTTGGCTGTTTAACACTGACTTCGCGCCAGGCCTCACCGACCGTCATCGATACATCTCTTCAGTGTACTCCGCGAAGAATGGGATGCCATTCCCAAATAAACCTTCCAACACCAGATGTCCGAATACTTTTGATCACATTGTATATTAGATTGTCATCTCCCCTTGCATCCTGAGTTACGCATTCAGCATCCGTTTGCACTTTCCCGATCTCTCCATCCTCTGTTTTTGACGTCGGCGTGCACAACTCACCCACTGCTTTTGGAGTAGTTTTGCAGTTCTGTTGAGAAAAACTTCATGACTGAGCAGTCCTCAGTAATCCACTTACTCCCCCTTGGTCCTATTCATGTCAATTTTTTTCAGCAAATTGAAAACAGAACTGCCGTAACTACATACTGCATACTCGTCAGTGTAGGAACTTTTAATCTTAATCCTAGTCATGTTTTAGTATAGGATAAAATGAAGTCCTTTTGTATACAGTTATTCTCAGTCATATTTATTGATTTTGTAACATATTTCGAAAATATCATTAATAGATAGCATTAAAGAAATTATGTTGCTCGTTTATTAACAAACACTTTTGGCTTAAAACATGTTGCTTGTACATTGGTTTGCCAACATTTCTTCACAGAACGCTGTTTCACCCTTGCCATTTCTGTGTCAATGAAAATGTATTAAAAATCCTATTTCTTCCAAAATAGAAAGCCCTCTCCATTTGCACAGTGCTTTTTTATGCTACTACTGAGTGACACAGTACCTTGTCAGAGTACATAATTTTTCTCTTTTATAGGGAAATTTAAAGACTGTCATTTCCGTCGTGACTGGGGCGGAGGTTGATGAAAAATTTTACAACGAGCTTCGTGTTCTCTGACAATATTATATGAATAACAGAACGAGTTGCGAATATTTAATCGCTGGGCAACACGACTTGTTTCCTTTTGCTGTTACATTTCTGCAGGTATATGACGTAAACAGCCGATTGATTCTTTGGAAACAGGCACGATCGTTCGCATGAGAGTTCGAACGGAAAGTGTTTGATTTATCACCGCGGTCGACTGCTCGGAACAGTCAGGCTTATGACTTGCTCGTCACGCTTTCATTAGCCTCCGCAGTTAGCGGTTCGCTCTGCTAGAGTGGCAGGCCTGGCACACAGTGGTCCGTAGGCCGCCGTGCGGTTGTTAGGACGGCCCGCGGCGGCTGGACTAATGTTCTCCTTTACGGCCCCGCTGAGTAGCTCCATTATGCACACGCTCGTATTATCCGGCCGTTGGGAAAGCCTCTTACTCCTAAGCCGGTGTGGGACACGGAGGACCTCAAAGCTCTAATCTGTCGATCGGGACCTGTGCAGCCTGGGCCCTAGGCCCACGAGTCGGTCTGCGCGCTTATTGATCCGGGTACTACCGGCCTTGTTTCCGTATCCGGCTCTCGCGTACGCTGCCTCACCGAGGGTTTTCTTACGCAAAGAAAAAAATTCCTTTCGATTTGCTGATGACTCCGATCTTTTACCCAACAGCCAAGATGAAATTACTAAGCTACTACACGTTGTTGTTGTTGTGGTCTTCAGTCCTGAGACTGGTTTGATGCAGCTCTCCATGCTACTCTATCCTGTGCAAGCTGCTTCGTCCCCAGTGCCTACTGCAACCTACATCCTTCTGAATCTGCTTAGTGTATTCATCTCTTGGTCTCCCTCTACGATTTTTACCCTCCAAGCTGCCCTCTATACTAAATAGGTGATCCCTTTATGCCTCAACACATGTCCTACCAACCGATTCCTTCTTCTTGTCAAATTGTGCAACATACTTCTCTTCTCCCCAATCCTATTCAATACTTCCTCATTAGTTATGTGATCTACCCATCTAATCTTCAGCATTCTTCTGTAGCACCACATTTCTAAAACTTCTATTCTCTTCTTGTCCAAAATATTTATCGTCCATGTTTCACTTCCATGCATGGCTACACTCCATACAAATACTTTCAGAAACGACTTCCTGATACTTAAATCTATACTCGATGTTAAAAATTTTTTCTCTTCTTCAGAAACGCTTTCCTTGCCATTGCCAGTCTCCATTTCATATCCGCTCTACTTCGACCATCATCAGTTATTTTGCTCCTCAAATAGCAAAACTCTCTTACTACTTTAAGTGACTCATTTCCTAATCTAATTCCCTCAGCATCACCCGACCTAATTCGACTACATTCAATTATCGTCGTTTTGATTTTGTTGATGTTCATCTTATACCCTCCTTTCAAGACGCTGTCCATTTCATTCAACTACTCTTCCAAGTCTCGGAATTACAATGTTATCGATGAACCTCAATGTTTTTATTTCTTCTCCGTGGACGTTAATACCTATTCCGAATTTTTTGTTTCTTTTCCTGACTGCTTGCTCAATATCCAGATTGAATAACATCGGCGAGAGGCTACAACCCTGTCTCACTCCCTTCCCAACCACTGCTTCCCGTTCATACCCCTCGACTCTTATAACTGCCATCTGGTTTCTGTACAAATTGTAAATAGCCTTTCGCTCACTGTATTTTACCCCTGCCACCTTCAGAATTTGAAACATCGTATTCCAGACAACATTGTAAAAAGCTTTCTCTAGGTCTTCAAATACTAGAGACGTAGGTTTGCCGTTCCTTAATCTAGCTTCTAAGATAAGTCGTAGGCTCAGTATTGCCTCACGTGTTCCAACATTTCTACGGAATCCAAACTGATCTTCCCCGAGGTCGGTTTCTACTAGTTTCTCCATTCGTCTGTAAAGAATCCGCGTTAGTATTTTGCAGCCGTTTTATTAAACTGATAGTTCAGAAATTTTCACATCTGTCAACACCTGCTTTCTTTGGGACTGGAATTATTATGTTGTTCTTGAATTCTGAGGATATTTCGACTGTTTCATACATCTTGCTCACCAGATGGTAGAGTTTCGTCAGGACTGGCTCTCCCAAGGCTGTCAGTAGTTATAATGGAATGTTATCTACTCCCGGGGCCTTGTTTCGATTCAGGTCTTTCAGTGCCCTGTCAAACTCTTCACGCAGTATTATATCTCCCATTTCATCTTCATCTACATCCTCTTCCATTTCCTCAAGTGCATCCCCCTTGTATAGACCCTCTATATACTCCTACTACACTACTGGCCATTAAATTGCTATACCAAGAAGAAATGCAGATGATAAACGGGTATTCGTTCGACAAATATACTACACTAGAACTGACATGTGATTACATTTTCGCGCAATTTCGGTGCATAGATCCTGAGAAACCAGTACCCAGAACAACCACCTCTTGCCGTAATAACGGCCTTGGTACGCCTGGGCATTGAGTCAAACAGAGCTTGAATGGCTTGAACAGGTACAGCTGCCCATGCAGCTTCAACACGAAACCACAGATCATCAAGAGCAGTGACTGGCGTATTGTAACGAGCCAGTCGCATCGGACACCATTGACCAGACGTTTTCAATTGGTGAGAGATCTGGAGAATGTGCTGTCCAGGGCATCAGTCGAACATTTTCTGTATCCAGAAAGGCGCGTACAATACCTGCAAAGTGCGGTCGTGCATTGACCTGCTGAAATGTAGGTTTTCACAGGGATCGGATGAAGGGTAGAGCCACGGATCGTAACACATCTGAAATGTAACGTCCACTGTTCAAAGTACCGTCAATGCGAACAAGAGGTGATCGAAACGTGTAACCAATGGCACCCCATACCATCACACCGGGTGGTACGCTTGTATGGCGATGCCAAATACACGCTTCCAATGTGGGTTCACCGCGATGTCGCCCAAAACGGTTGCGACCATCATGTTGCTGTAAACAGAACCTGGATTCATCCGAAAAAATGACGTTTTGCCATTCGTGTACCCAGGTTAGTCGTTGAGTACACAATCGCAGACGCTCCTGTCTGTGATGCAGCGTCAAGGGTAACCGCAGCCATGGTCTCCGAGCTGATAATCCATGCTGCTGCAAACGTCGACGAACTGTTCGTGCAGATGGTTGTTGTCTTGCAGACTTCCCCTTCTGTTGTCTCAGGGATCGGGACGTGACTGCACGATCCGTTACAGCCATGAGGATAAGATGCCTGTCATCTCGACTGCTAGTGATACAAGGCCGTTGGCATCCAGCACGGCGTTCCGTATTACCCTCCTGAACTCACCGATTCCATATTCTGCTATACGACAAACCACAACCACCATGGGCTACAATCCGACCTTTATCAAAGTCGTAAACTTGATTGTACGCATTTCTCCTCCTTACGCGAGGCATCACAACAACGTTTCACCAGTCAACACCGGTGAACTGCTGTTTGTGTATGAGAAATAGGTTCGAAACTGTCCTCATGTCAGCACGTTGTAGGTGTCGCCACCGGTGCCAACCTTGTGTGAATGCTCTGAAAAGCTAATCATTTGCATATCGCTGCATCATCTTCCAGTCGCTTAAATTTCGCGTCTGTAGCACTTCACCTTCGTGGAGTAGCAATTTTAATGGCTAGTAGTGTAACAAAAGTAAAGAATATTAGTCTATTATATGGATTTTACGTCAATGTCAGCACGTCTAAACTCATGATAATTGATCGAAGAGTACATGTTCTAGTCTCAGGTCGATAAGTCGTGCATTCCTTTATGTACCTCCAGTCAACCGTCCGCGTCATGGGAAGTCGAAAAGATGATTTAACAAGACGGATCACACTAGGTTGACAGGCTGTGAAGGAGTTCACCCCGATCTGGCAGAAAAGAGCAATAACGAACTCCACAAACGTCCGACATGTTGAAACGTTCGTGTTTTCCGTCTTCCTTCAAGGTTACGATCCATTGACCCTTAAAGCCAGAGACGAACAGCGCATCCACGCATTTGAGCTGTGGTGCTGGCGCAGGATGCTGCGCATAAAATGGACTGGAAGAAGAACGAATGTGTTCATTAATGAGCAACTCAGTATCTCCATGTGCCTTACCTCTTTTGTCAACCAAAAAAATATCCAGCTCTTTTGCCACATTGTGAGGTGAAATGGAGAAAACCTAGAGAAAGTAGTCATGGAAGATAGAGGACAAGAGAAGGGGGCGAAGAACAAGAAGCAGATGGATGGATCAGATAAAGGTCTCTTCAGCGGACTCTAGGAGGAGCTGGTAACAGTCCATGATGGAGACGCTTGTTTCACTGGATCACGAAGCTCAGCAGTGAGCAAGACGACTTACGACGAATGAATTTTTAACTTGTTTTTCTTCCTATAAATCATGACTCATCGTATGAGATCTGCTTCCAAATTTCTCCTCGTAAATCCTTATCTTCAGGAAGAATGTAATAATTGCATTTCCAAGGAAAGGAAGTGGTGACAGGTGCGAACACTACTGAACCATCAAATTAATAAGTCATAGTTCCTAATACTGGCATGAATTATTTACAGAAGAATGGTAAAACTGGTACAACTCGAAGATAAGTTTAAGGTACGGAGAAATTTAGGAATGTGTGAGGTAATAGTAACTCTACTACTTATTCTAGGCCATCCAGAGTGACCGAGCGGTTCTAGGCGCTTCAGTCTGGAATCACGCGACCGCTACGGTCGCAGGTTCGAATCCTGCCTCAGGCATGGATGTGTGTGATGTCCTTAGGTTAGTTGGGCTTACGTAGTTCTAAGTTCTAGGGGACTGATGACCTCAGAAGTTGAGTCCCGTAGTGCTCAGAGGCACTTGAACCATTTGAACTTATTCTAGAAGGTATGTTGAAGAAAAGCAAATGTTCGTTTGTAGCATTTGGAGCTTTTGTGAAAGAAGTGGGCAATATTGATTGAAAAAATACATATCTTGGAATTCTGAAGATATCAGAGATAAAATACAGTGTGTCCGACTCAAACCTCCCTGATTTCAAAGAGCGAGGAAAGAAAACACAGTAGGTACAACAGTGAAAAATGTACCACGTTGTAGAGCATCTCAAAGAATTTATTTATTTATCATCAATACACCTCTACATGTGAACCTTTTGTAGCACGAAGACTATCGAGTCTATATTGAATTGCTTGCCATGTTCTTTTTAACATTTCCTCTGTTAATTACTTTTGAATACATTGCGAGAGTGAACAGTGATCAATGTGTTACAAATATGTACTATCAAAAACAATCTTGATCACAATTTATTCATTGCGACCACTACTGTGGACATCTTCGGACAAATGAGTAAGAACCTCTTTCTGGTGGTAGTGATTTACCACCAGAAGGAGGTTTTTACTCATTGGTCTGAAGATGATCACAGTAGTTGTCGAAACCGGTCGCCGTAGTAAATAAATTGTGGTCAAGACTGTTTTTGATAGTAAATATTTCCTCTGTTGTTAGCGATACGACGTCGCAACGTAGGAACATCGTCCACTTTGGTCGCATTCCCGGGTTCCTTCACGAATCAAGCTGGTGAACGTGGTGGCCAGGCAATGGGTCCTCCGCGTCCGATACAAAGACTGGGTAATATCCTATCCAGGAATTTGCTAGCAGCCGTTGCCAATGCGGTGGAGCTCCATCTTGTTGAAAAATGAAGTTGGGTTGCAAGTATTGTATCTGAGGGTACACAAACTGCTGCAACTTGTCCAGATGTACTGACCCATTCACTGTTTGTTCCGCAAAGAAGAATGGTCCAACAATCTGTCGTGCATTAGCCCGCACCAAACGTTTAGTTTAGGGCTATCACGAACATGTTCAATGACAATGTGCGGATTTTGCGAACCCCAAATCCGAACTTTATGCCTATTAACCCTTCCTGATAGACAAAAGGTTGCCTCATCTAAGAATAAACATCTTTCCACGAATCTGGCATCCATATCAATACGCTGCAGCATATCCGCAGCAAATTGTTGTCTGCGTGGTTTATCGTTCGGCGTCAGATGTTGCAAAATTTTCACTTTGTAACCACACTTACGAAGACGCTGGTGAACTGCACAATGCAGTGTTGATCGAGGTACATCAAGTTGCCTAGATGCTTGACGAATTGACTTACATGCGCTTCTGAGGAACGTTTGACTGATGTCTTCCATTGTCTCTTCTGAAACACAGTAACGGTCACCGCCAGAATGTTTCAGAATACTTCCGATTGCCAGAAACTTCCTATACCATTCCTGAATTGTTTTTACACCAGGTGGATCACATTCACACACACGATGATAATTTATTTCCACAGTAATCAGCGATTTTGTTTCTGCAAATCAAACTACTGCTTTCGCACACTACTGTGGAGTCGCCATTTCCACTTCATGCGACCATGCCGGCGACGATACTTGGCACTTCTGACGTGCGAACATAGATTCTTTGAGATACTCTACAATTTGGGAATGTGGGGCATTTATCATTGTCGTATCTACTGTGGTTCTTCTCTCCGGGGTCCTTGAAATCAGGGAGGTTTGAGTGGGACACACTGTACTGGTAGTGAAAGGTTATGTACGGTTTTTACAGAAAAGAGTTAAAGGACATGAGAGGGAAGCAGTAGTGGAGAAGGAAGTGAAACACGATTTATGCTACTGTCAATGCTATTCAGTATGTACACGAAGCAAGTAAAAACCAACGAAAAATTTGGGGGGAGAATAATAGTTCATGGAGATTAAATCAGAACTTCACAGTATGGCGATTACGTTTTTATTCTGTCAGAGATGGTAAGGAATCTGGAACCGTGATCGGAATGGAGAGTGTTTTGAAGCAGATTATGAGCTGAAAATCAACAAAACTGAAACAACAGTGACTGTGTGTAATCGAATTAAAACAGGTGAAAGACCTGATACTAAATGCAGTGAACGAGTTTCGGTGTTTGAGCTGCACAAGTGGGCGATAGGTATTTCAGTCAAGAAGAAAAAGGAAGCTTTTGAAATGTGCTATAGAAGATTGTTAAAGATTTGATGTGTGTGTCAAATAACAAATGAGGAAGTAATGAATCTAACTCAGGAAAAAAGAAATATTGAGGCACAACTTCAATTTTAAAAAAAGTGATGCATCAGGGGATTGTAAATTTCGTAACTAAAGGAGAAAGAAAGTCTGCTTTTTGGAGGGGGGAGGGAGAAGAGAAGATTGGGCGGTGGGGCGGGGGGTAAAGTTGTAGGCGGAGGCCTGACCAGTAAGCAGTTTCACGTGGATGTCGGTTCCAGTAGTTATCCATACCAGAAGAGGCTTGCAGAGGACAGGGTAGCACAAAATGGTACTTTAAACCACTCTAAAGATTGAACAACAACAACAAATCCATCCAAGCAGCCATGAAACTATCGTCCATCATTGTTCCATCTTTGATATTTGCGAAATCCGATAACTTCCTGCAGTAAACATCCACAGCACTTCATCCCCCTTGCAACTGCGCAACAAAATTAAAGACTCACTTTTTGAATCCCCTAACTGTCTCCTAGTGTTACGCTTAAGTTTTAAATCTTGCCCTAAGGTGCTTATAAAAGTCTGGCACCCTGAGACGTCGAGCTTCAAACGGCAAAGTGTCGACACATGCGAAAAAAAAAGACCACAGCTCAAAGGTTCATGCCAGCTGTAAGGTTGGTTAATGACCTCCCATTGGCACCAAATTTCACAATTCTGTCCAACGTCATAGTGGACGTGTCACACGATGAGGAAGCTCCTCTTACACACATTTCATTCCTTATTTTGATGTCTCTGCGATGGAGGTCAGAACGGTGACACCCAGCGTTGAAATAACGGTGATGTCCTATGAGTGGCAGAGGAAAGCGTTTCAGACACACTGCCTCTCAAAATCGTCATCAAAACTCCTGCATCAAGGCCGTCAATGAGACCGCCGCTTCGCTTGGAGAGTTGACTCACACACATTTCGGGGTCTAAACCACAATTCGCAGAAGATGTTCTTGACAAGCTTTGCCACTCCCAGAATGAGATTTTCACTCTACAGTGGAGTGTGCGCTGATATGAAACTTCCTGGCAGATTAAGACTGTGTGCCCGACCGAGACTCGAACTCGGGACCTTTGTCTTTCGGAGGCAAATACTCTTGCATCTGAACTACCAAAGCACGACTCACGCCCGGTCCTCACAGCTTTACTTCTCCCACTATCTCGTCTCTTACCTTCCAAACTTTACAGAAGCTCTCCGGGGCAAAGGTCCCGCGTTCGAGTCTCGGTCGGGCACTCAGTTTTAATCTGCCAGGAAGTTTCAAGCTTTGACACTGCTGACATCTTCGGACGTTTCAAGCCTTCTACGAGGATATCGTGGGACTGCAACCGCATTAAACGTAATGGTGCACCTTTGGAGTGGATAGTGACCGCATTTTTTGCTCTCGAGTACCGGTTGGACCCATTCAACGAAAATCGAAGGTGATCCGAAGCATAAAAGGGTATTTACGTTTCTTCAACCGTCCTGTTTTCCGCCCTCCTGTAGCGTTATCGCACGTGAGTGTAAGATTAACATGTGCGTGAACAAAACGAAAAAGGTATCCTGTAAGAGCCCTAAGTTCGGCAACACCAGCACGTTACAAATGCACCTCTCAGATACACAACGTGATGAAAAGTATCCGGACAACTGCCTGAAAATGACTTGGAAGTTCGTGGCGCTCTCCATCGGTAACGCTGGAATTCAGTATGGTATCAGCCCACGACTAGCCTTGATGACAGCTTCCACTCTCGCAGGCATACGTTCAATCAGGTGCTGGAAAATTTATTGGGGAATGGCAGACCATTTTTCACGGAGTGCTGCACTGTGGAAAGGTATCGATGTCGGTCAGTGAGGTCTGAGACGAAGGCGGCGTCCCAAAACATCCCAAAGGTGTTTCGTAGGTTTTAGGTCCATTATAGGAATGTTATTCTCGTGCAACCACTGCGCCACAGGCTGTGCCTTATGGTGTTCGATTGTGTTGAAAGACGCCATGATCATCCCCGAATTGCTCTTCAACAGTGAGAAGAAATAAGATGCTTAAAACATCAGTATAGGCCTGTGCTGTGATAGTGCCACGCGAAACAACAAGGGATGCAAGCCCCCTCCGTGAAAAACACACCACAACACCACCATTTCATAATTTTACTGTTGGTACTACACATGATAGCAGACGACGTTCACCGGGCATTCGACATGCCCACACCATGCCATCGGATCGCCACATTGTGTACCGTGATTCGTCACTCCACACAATGTTTTTCCACAGTTCAATGGTCCAATGTTTACACTCCTTACACCAAGCCAGGCGTCGTCTCGCATTTACCGGCGTGATCTGTTGCTTCTGAGACACCGCTCGACCATGAGATCCAAGTTTTCTCACATACCGCCTACCTGTCATAGTACTTGCAGTGGATCCTATTGCAGTTTGGAATTCCTGTGTGATGGCCTCGATAACTGTCTGCCTATTACACATAACGATCCTCTTCAACTGTCGGCGGTCTCTTTCAGTCAACAGACGAGGCAGGCCTGAACACTTTTGTGCTGTACGTGTCCCTTCACATTTCGACTTCACTATCACATCGGAAACAGTGGACGTAGGGATGTTAAGGAGTGTGGAAATCTCATGTACAGACATATGACACAAGTGACACCCAATCACCTGAGCACTTTCCTGAGTTCCGCGGAGCGCCCCATTCCGCTCTCTCGCGGTGTCTAATGACTACTGAGGTTCCCGATATGGAGTACCTGCCAGTAGGTAGCATCACAGTGGACCTAATATGAAAAATGCATGTTTTGGGGGGTGTCCGGATACTTTTGATCACATAGTGGGTCGCTAAAGCAGCCTCCAGGCACGAAATTTAAATCTCATTTCTCCTCTGAAAACTAAAATATTTTATTGACGCCATCCTACATGGGAATAAACGATCGTTATAATAAAATAACAGAAATCAGAGCTCATACGGAAAGATTTAGGTGTTAGTTTTTCCGCCGCGCTGTTGGAGAGTAGAACGGCAAAGAAATAGTCTGGAGACGCTTCGATGAACGCTCTGCCGGGAAGTGAAGTGTGATTTGCAGAGTAGTGATGTAGATGTAAATGCGGATGTAAATTTGGCTGTTGGACGTCCACGCCTCATCACAGAACGTGGCGATCGGAGACCTGCTTGCTCTACGAAGCAGGATAGCTGGTGATCTTTATGTCGCCTACAGCTAACAAATTCAGACAGTTATGACTGCAATAATTCCGATATCAACCATTTAATCTTTATTTGTTCCAAGTTCCGGCATCATAGATTACCATTTCTGTCGATATGTAGAAGGCTCACTGTCCCATTCCCCGCAACATTACTGGTTTTTCACTACAGTATTATTAAGAAGTTGTTAGAAGTCTGTCAGGATACCGGTTAGTCAGAAACTCTAAAAACTTCTCAAAGACCTGTAAAAAAGGCGCAATAATCACTTTAGCGAGAAATTAACAATATTTTATTAAATGATATCAATTTGCAACTAACGTACTGCAATTAACTGTACTTCGAAGAGGTGTGACAGCACAAATCGCTTTGTAAACACCTCTTGCAGAGAAAACTTCTACATTCAGAAAGTAAGAATCTGTTCCTTTCTTTCCGATAGTGAAGAAGTACTGTTTTGTTACTGAGCCTTGGCGCCATTGCGTTAGTAGACTGTTCTGTCTGGCGCCATTGGCTCAGGTGCAGTAACGACTATCCTTCTTGCGGCCCCATTGCCAATATCTGTGAAGAAGAGTTGGTATCTGTGGGTTGTGTCCTTAGAAGGTCTTTGTTTGACGATGTATACGGGGCTCGCTGGCCTGCGGGCGAGGCACGAAGTTTGGGGATTGGCGGTAGCGTCGCGACAAGAGGTGGTCACGAGGTGAGAGCGGTCGAAGCAACGATCTGCGGATGGAGGGCCTGCGCAGAGCAAAGACACCGGAGTGCTTCACCGGGGTCAGCGTAGACTACAAGCAGCAGGCCGACGTACCGTCGGTTGGTTGGCGACATTCGTGTCGGACGACCGCTCGTGGCCTGGCTGCCCTCTTCTACCTGGCTTTCATCGGCACCACTCAGTAACTGCTGCGACGCACCGTCTATCCATGGAACTGCTTGCTGATAAAGGGGATTAACATACTGTAATCCTCGTGGTGATTTGTATCATTTCTACCTGCCCTCCTTATTTTCTGGTTTGTATCCGACCCTCAGAGTTTTACTCGGTCGGTTCTTTGGTCGTAAATATAGGCCGTTGTACTGTACTAAGACACAAGTTGTTTAAAAATTTGTCCCGCTGTTATATTGCCTTTCCTTATTATCTGGTTTGTACCCGACCCTCACAGCTTTACTCGGCCGACCTTCAGAGCTTTACTCGGTCCGCTATTTGGTCGTAAATATAGGTTAGATTAGTACTTGTTCCATAGATTATGAATACGACACTTCGTAATGATGTGGAACGTGTCAGGTTAATAAAAGGTGTATAATCAACATATTACATTAGCCAAAATATTACATGAGACTAAATGTTTTTAATTTTTTTTGTCGAGGTTGGGAAATTATCCACTTACTGTAACCAAATATTCATCTAATGAGTAGAAGGAGTTGCCACTAAGAAATTCTTTTAATTTCCTTTTAAATGCTATATGGCTATCTGTCAGACTTTTGATGCTATTAGATAAGTGACCAAAGACTTTTGTGACAGCATAATTTACCCCCTTCTGAGCCAAAGTTAGATTTAACCTTGAGTAGTGAAGATCATCCTTTCTCCTAGTGTTGTAGCCATGTACATTGTTATTACTTTTGAATTCGTTCGGATTGTTAATAACAAATTTCAAAAGTGAATATATATATATATATATATATATATATATATATATATATATATATATATATATATATTGTTAGGCTACAGAGAAGATTTCTAGCTCTTTAAATGTCTGCAGGATGATCTTGGATGAGCTCCAGCAATTATTCTGATTACACGCTTTTGTGCAATGAACACTCTTTTACTCAATGATGAATTACCCCAGAATATGATGCCATACGAAAGCAGAGAATGAAAATAGACGTGGTAAGCTAATTTACTCAGATGTATATCGCCAAAGTTTGCAATGGCCTAATAGCATCAGTAGCTGGACTCAAACGTTTCAGCACATCCTCAGTGTGTTTTTTTCCAGTTCAACCACTCATCAATGCAAACACCTACAAATTTTGAATATTCTACCTTAGCTACCGATTTCTGATAAAGGTCTATATTTATTAATGGGGTCATTCCATTTACTGTGTGGAACTGTATACACTGTGTTTTGTCAAAGTTTAATGAGAGGCCATTTGCAGAGAACCACTTACCGATTTTCTGAAAAACATCATTTACAATTTCACCAGTTAATTTTTGTCTGTCGGGTGTGATAGCTATACTTGTATCATCGGCAAAAAGTACCAGCTTTGCATCTCCGTGAATGTAGAATGGCAAGTCATTAATATATATTACGAACAGCAGAGGACCCAAGACCGAACCTTGCGGTACCCCATTCTTGATTGTTCCCCAGTTTGAGAAATCACCAGTTTTTTGCGTATTATGTGAACTGTTTATTTCAACTTTCTGCACTCTCCCATTTAGGTGTGATTTAAACCATTTGAGCACTGTCCCATTCATACCACAGTACTTGAGCCTATCTAGAAGTATTCCATGATTTACACAATCAGAAACCTTTGATAGACCACAAAAAGTCCCAACGGGTGACTTCTGGTTACTCAGAGCATTTAATATTTCATTAGTGAAAGTATATATAGCATTTTCCGTTGAAAACCTCTTCTGGAAACCAAACTGACATTTTGTTAAAACTTTATTTTTACAAAGGTGTGAAGCTACTCTACAATACATTAATTTTTCAAGAATTTTGGATGAGGCAGTCAAGAGAGAGATTGGGTGATATCTGTTGCCATCAGATGTATCCCCTTTTTTATGCAGTGGTATAACAATGGCATACTTCAGTTTATCTGGGAAACTACCCTGCTTCAGAGAGCTATTACATATGTGGCTAAGAATCCCACTTATTTCTTGGGAATAAGGTTTTATTATCCTGCTGGAAATGCCATCAATTCCATGTGAGCTTTTATTCTCGAGAGAGTTCATTATCTTCCTAATTTCAAATGGAGAGGTGGGTGGAATTTCACTTTTATAGGTCGTAGTATTGTACTTTCCTTGCTGGTTGTACAAGACCATTAATGTCCTAATGAATCAACCCCTGGTCGTTAATACAGCCGGAACAATAGTACTAAGGCACAGGTTGACATTAAACAAAAGAGGGACCTTGTGGTTAGATTTAGATGTTAACCGGTTCAGTTCTTTGATTGTAACTGCATTTTTGAGTCATCTGTTATAATGTGAACAACCTGTTGTACCAAGCTGTGCGTTGCTGTGTTTGAAAGACCAGATCATTACTGGTGTATATTAGCTGGATCTTGTGGTTCCACCCACTGAGCTCTCTTGTAATAAGTGTTCACAGTTAATGTTTTAAGACGTTTCTTCAGAACGGTCTTAATAACTGACAATCAGTTTAACTTTGAAAATATAAACAGCCAACTGTCACCAGGTCTTTAGTCAAAATAAGATTGTCAAAAGGGACGGGTTGGGATTCAGTCGCAACTTGGCTGCCGATTGAAATTAAGTGGTTGGTTCCCTTGAAGTAACCCTTGTCATCATCATATTGTTTCCTAATCTGTTTAACCTTTAAGCACAGGTGCGCGTCTTAAGACCCGAACTTTTTGACATACAGGTTTCAATCTGAAAGTTACGTCATCTGTTTTGAGTAATTAAATCTCTCTTGTCATCAATGGTACTTATATAGTCATGTGTTGCAGAAGAGCATTTAATAAGAGAGAATGCGTCCAGCGTGGTAGTAAACACTGCTGTTTCACACGATAACGGATGGGCTGAATGTCCGGCAGTCTTGAAATCATTGTCAAATTGTTTGCTGTTTTGAATTCTTTTGGAAAGGATGTTCATCTTAAGGTTTAAGGTCAAAAGAATTTTGCAAAGTTTTTCATTTTGGTAAAAAGAATTTTTGGTTATATATTGTTAAATAAACAGGTTGTGTGGAAAGAAAGTTATATTCGTGGGTCCTTCCACGTTTTCCTTAATTCCAGTAAGCAACGTGTAATTTATACGTTTATATGTTTTCAAAGTATCTGTTATTGTAGTTGATGATGGCTGAATAGTTTAATCGTTTAACGGTGAAAGGGGTAATTGTTAATGGTTAAATTTTGTATCCACGTAGGAGGAAAAAGAAAAGGTTGTGATCTGTCGCAGACCTGACGACAGAGCACAGTAGTGGTGCTTTGTTGTCCGAACAAGACACAGAAACGGCAAAAGCACCACAGGCGCAGAGATGCTAGTTGGTGCCAGTACCATAAAAACCCGCCACTTGTGAAAGTTCCACAAATTTCACGAGTGGCGCTGAGTATGAAGATGTCGACTTCGTCTCGGCCAGCCGAGTACAAACCGCCAATGACCAGACGACAACGGGAAACTGAACTCTTAGAAGCTCTAACAGTACCACCACTTGCAAAGTAGGTTAGGTATCAGATTAATGATGTTGCTCACGCAGCATATGTTAGCTTTATCTTACAACAACAAAGTTATTGACTGTGGATGGTATCGTCAGAATGGAAATAATGAAGTCACTGTAAAAAAGTCACTAATTTTGGCATTTATCTTGAATGGATTCCCACGCAGATTTTGTCGAAGTTGTTATGGCTCATCTTGTTGATTTCTAGGGTGATTCCACTTTGACTGCTAGAAGGTCCAAATCTGTATTTTAGCAATATTTGAAGACCTGACAAATGCGTTTTTCAGGAAATTCTTAATGATCAAACAATCCCAGATCAGAACAATGGTATGGTAGAAGTAATTTTTGAGTTGGTGTTCACGATCCACATTTTAATTAAACTTCTTGCAAATTCACATATATTTCTTAATTGTCACATCATCAAGAAAATAGTTTTGCATCAATCTTCATAATTTCCACTTTAACCGAACACAAGACTTGACTGTTCTTTTACAAAGCGAAATAACAACTTAACTTCTGCCGAAGTGAAACAAAGACTGCTCTGTGTGCATTCACGCCAAAACGGTTACAAGTAAGACGAAGACTATGACAGTCTCACAGAGATGAATACACACAAGAACCATATCACTGTAATATATCAATACATCGGAGTACCTATACATTAATAAAACCAAATGTGAATATCGTCAGAAATATATGTCTGTTACTTCGCAGAGAAGTGGTACGATATTACTGCTATCGAGAACTGGGGTTGGAGTGCCGTGATTGTCACGTAAATAAAGAACCATTACAAAGTGAACAGACAGTTGTTGTAAATTTCATTTGCTATGTACTGTGAAGTACACCTACGAATATTTGCACTTAGGCACTGAGGGCATTTTTGTGTTATATTACAAACAGTGTTTCAGACTTGATTATTCAGCAACTCACAAAGATAAATAAAACTTTTTATTCCATTTGTGTGTCTTTGTTACTAAGTTGTTGGAGTGTTGTAGAACCTTCGTTACCTGATCCTGCGGCACAGCTGTGTAACAGTGACAGGGAGAAATTGTCTTAGCGGTGTACTGCGCCAGGAGGCTTCCACGAATTCACAAACTCGGCCTCCCGTAACAACAGTGGGCGCTCGGCCTCCACAGCAGCAGCGAGGTGGCCTCTACACAACTGGCGACGAGGCGGTGGCTTCCCAAGCCGGAAGTAGTGGTGACAATGGCTGGAGTGACTTTTGCTTCAAATTTAAAGAGCTTTGCCTGGTTTCTCCTAATGCAGCACTGCACATTTGTGACATTTATTTATTCTAGTTGTGGGAGCACGTCGTGGACGTCACACTTTTGCTTTTGTGTCATTGCTATTGTCTAGCTAGTTACGATGTCAACCCAACCACTACCCAACACAGTTTATAATTCATTATCCCGTGACGCAACAGTCACCTATCACTGTGAAAGGTCTCTGTTGGATTCCTTTCATGTTAATTTTTTAAAACTATTGTCATTTACGGCATACATCCCACTTATAAATTTACTATGGTGTTTCTGACTATCTGGGAGGAGACCGAGCAGTGGGAAGTGTTACTTTTACACATGAACAAGAACGATCTGTCACACTACTACACTTTAAAACACAGTTTATATGTAATTCATGTCACACAGTCTCATACGGAACCTACATCCGCTTTCTTTTATTTACTGTATATGATAAGATACTGTCATCCCCACTCCCTTCTGTGTGAAAGGATGAATGAGCTAATGTATTTCTAGTTGCGTGCTCGGTGGTAACAGACAAGCTTGTCTGCTAGAGAACAGTAGGACCAACGTCGGAACAGGTAGCTACGCTTTCTAGAAGCAAAGAGGTTTCTATTCTTAGTATGGACCTGTCCGTCCCTTGTCATGTTGGTACAGGAAGCTGCCTCTCTGATCACTTCCGTTTGTTTCTGTTAGACACCTTCGATAGGGGCCCAGGCCAGTCTGTCCGCAGCGAGCGTCTGAAGTGGTAAGATCTCCGGCTAAGCACGTCTCTGCTAAGTCTGTTGGACAACGGATTTCTTAAGTTCAGCCTAACTGAAAGTTTAATCACATTTATTTCAGGTGTAGATCTAAAATACCTAATGTTATGTTAAATTGGAACGCAGTGTAACTCGAGTGTGAAGTTATCTTCCAGTAGCTGCTTTGTTACTTCTTTGTGAGTAAAATGGAACCACTTGTGGATGATCCGTAACTAACTAAGATGATCAATCTTAAATGCGAATGTGCGTGAGATTATAACGTCTCGTCTTGACAATATTTTTCAATATAGCAACTTTTCTTTATGTTCAACCCACGCGGGGTGTACTTTGTGAGACCAGTACCACGTGCTTATACAATTGTTTGACTCATCAGGTTAATAGTAAGACGATAGTAACCAGTTCGAGGTTTTTCTATTGTACTTTGCGTTTCGATGTAATTTATTTTAATTATCAAAATTATTGTGGAGTTACACTCTTTGTGTAAACCAAGTTGACCACGTGAAGCATTTGGTGAAATCATCAAGGTAGCCCTCAGCTATTCTTTTCGGGAAGATTTCACAGAGAGTTAGTATGAATTTAGTATACCAGTGTGCGGTAATTTCATGACGCACAGGATTGCGGTACGAACGTATCTTCTTTGGGTGAAAATTGAATCGGTTGGTTGTGGTTAATTTCCTCTTTCATATGTTTCAACATTCTTCGTGTGCTATTTTACGAATGCAGTGTTGTATGCAGTCTCCCAATCTTGGCTCCATATTTGATGTGATCCGTAAGATTACAAACTCACATTTTCACAATCCTAAATAACGCACCACTTTAGTTACGAATTAAGTTTAAAATGCTGAAATTTTAACGGAACAATGATCAATGTTAAAATAAATGTCCCGCCAACTGTGTCTGTTCCTACCGAACTATTGCCTAATATGGATGTACAATAGCCGCAGGATCTTAACAGTTCCTTTGGATTTCATATGCAGTCGCTTCAGAAACTGACCGAAATCATGACACAATTCGTCACACACCAAGCGGCAGCTCAAACAGTAGCCGGCGTGTCGGCATTCACGCCTACAGCCTCCGTGCCACAGTTCCTGAGCCGAAAACACAGAAGACGAGTATATTGTACAATTAAGGGCACACCTAGCAGCACACCGAATATCAGGTACTGTGACCCAGGCTTACTTCCTTTATATCGTTCTTGTATCAGTGCGTAGGACTCTAACAAAAGACTTCCTTACATCGCGGCCCGAAGACGTCCCCTTTGAGACATTAGTCGGTGTGTTAAATAAATACTATGAAGACTGTAGCAACATTACGGCTGTCAGGTTTAAGTTTCTTCGTTTAAAGAAGCAATCAGGTCGAAAATTCCGTCAGTGGGTGACCAACATACAAGATTAAACGCGGAAATGCAAGTTCCGTTGTGTATCGTGTATTGAACCGGGTACCTAGAAACGACAGAGTGGCCCCAACTCAGGGTTTCGGCTTCCAGTGGACCCCCCGCCCCACCCCCTCCCTCCCGGGAACGTTTCATACCGGACGAGTGTAACCCCCAATTGTTTGCATGGTAGAGTAATTACGGTGTACGCTTACCTGGAGACAGTGTTTTGCAGCAATCGCCGACATAAATGCGTGCTTATTGAATATCATCTGAGTTATGTGTCGGGATTTGCGATTTCCTGTCAGAGAGGTCACAGTTCGTAGTAATTGACGGAAAGTAATCGAGTAAAACAAAAGCGATTTCAGGCGTTCCCCAAGGTAGTGTTATAGGCCCTTTGCTGTTCCTTATCTATATAAACGATTTGGGAGACAATCTGAGCACCTGTCTTCGGTTGTTTGCAGATGACGCTGTCGTTTATCCACTAATAAAGTCATCAGAAGATCAAAACAAATTGCAAAACGATTTAGATAAAATTACTGAGTGGTGCGATAAGTGGCAGTTGATCCTAAATAACGTAAAGTGTGATGTCATCCTCATGAGTGCTAAAAGGAATTCGTTAAACTCAGTTACACGGCTAATCAGTCTCATCTAAAGGCCGTAAATTCAACTAAATACATAGGTATTACAATTACGAACAAACTAAATTGGAAGGAACACATAGAAAATGTTGTGGGGAAGACTAACCAAAGGCTGCGTTTTATTGGCAGGAGGCTTAGAAAAGTTAACAGACCTACTAAGGAGACTGCCTAAACTACGCTTGTCCGTCCTCTTTTAGAATACTGCTGCGCGGTGTGGGATCCTTCCCAGATAGGACTGACGGAGTACATCGAAGAAGTTCAAAGAAAGGCAGTACGTTTTGTATTGTCGCGAAATATGGGATAGAGTGTCATTGAAATGATACAGGATTTGGGCTGGAAATCATTAAAAGAAAGGTGATTTTCGTTGCGAAGGAATCTTCTCAAAAAATTCCAATGACCAACTTTCTCCTCCGAATGCGAAAATATTTTGTTGACACCGACCTACATAGGGCGGAACGATCACCACGATAAAATAAGTGAAATCAGAGGTCGTACGGAAAGCTGTAGGTGTTCATTTTCTCCGCGCACTGTAAGAGATTGGAATAATAGAGAATTGTGAAGGTGGTTCGATGAACCCTCTGCCAGGCACTTAAATGTGATTTGCTGAGTATCCATGTAGATATAGGTAGCGTAACTCTGGTAGAATAAGGGGAACCAGCCTGCATTCGCCGAGGCAGATGGAAGACCGCCTCAAAAGCCACCTACAGGCTGGCCGGCACACCGGATCTCTACACTATTAAGCCGGGCAGATTTGTGCCGCTGACCGGCACGCCTTTCCGCTCGGGAAGCACCGCGTTAGACCGCGCGGTTATCCGGGGGGGCTCCGCTGTGGATGTGGACAGTAATAAAGTGACTATATGATAAGGGACCCATTCACACAGAACTGGATAGGAGAACAGGTTCTGAAATATTCCGATCCTTCTCCTGAGCAGGTATTGTGGATCACTGATTAGGAAGACTCCTGTGATTTTGCTGTAGACAGTTTTCAGCCGTCTGGTAACATTAGTGCTGTAGAACGGACAGGTAGAAATAGCTCTAGTTCTACGCGGTCCCGTAGGCAGTCACACTTAACGGCACACAAACAGCCACGCAGACAGAACGCCGTAACACGTCAACAGCTTAAGTGCAAGCCTAACTTCCCTCACCAACAGCGTGGTACAAAATCCTGCCCCTGCTGCTGTACAGTAGATAAACATTAACGTTGTCCGTCACGCCAAGCCACTTGCTACTCCTGCCACCGATTTGAACGTGTACAAAGTGTTTGCTTAAAAAGACAAAAGTCCCCAGGTCAAAATATGGCGCCCTGCTATGACAAATTCAGAACAGGTTGCTCCCACAGAACAATCGTGTGCAGCTCTTCAGAACGCTAGTTCGACTGTGATACTTCTCCCTAATAAATTGTATGTGTAAGGTGTCAGGCAAATCCAACACCTTCCATGAAAACCCTGACATGATAAGCAAATCCAGTAGTATGTCACATGGCTCCGAATAAATCGTGACATTAAATTAACCAAAGTACTACGAGTAACGAGTGAGCAAATGGAATACCACAGACTAACACAAGAATGCCTAAATGCATGTCACACCTTCCCACCATGAGACAGACGCAGTTCCGAGGGGAGAAACGAGAACAGAAGCCGAGAGCAGAACCGTGTTAAGCTAGAAGGCCCTACGATAAGGGACGGACTGGACACCCACGTCGCCAGCTAACCATTAAGACCACACCACCCGCAAGTTTCACCGTGAGACTTTTTCGCGTCTCTGTTACGTTGCAAACTTTAAAAACATTGCCCCACCACGAAAAGTATAACGTTTGTCATTGGATGGACAGAAGTTTTGAAGGCGGAGCTTAAGGTTAACATTGAGACCCTGATTGGTCAGATGAAAACACACCCAGATAGTTTTTTTTAAGCCAACTTCGGTAAATGGTAGTGAGGAGAAGCGAAAAGAGAGGAGTTAGCTCCCAGACGGCGAGCTGGATGGCTGCTGCGCCGGCCACCGCCAACTGACGAACACCAACAAGGTAACGAACGCACGCGATGCCGCATAACAGAGCATAAAGTTTCACTCAGAGCTGCAGAAGTCTCATCCGTTACAGCCACTTTTTGCGTAATACTAGTGTCGATCGCCAATTAAAGCTCATGGTGTTCACATTGGCACTTGAAGTAAAAATCTGAAACGATACGATTTTTCTGTTATATAATTATTGAGAAGCCACATCAGCCACTGTAATTTACGACAAGTTAGGTAAGTAATTAAAGATAATTGAGGGTCACTGTAGACCATTTTGATAGTTTTCTCTTTTGTGAAACTTAATTTAAACCTAGATTATAGATGTGATATGGCATAGGTCATCTTTCGATCCATTGTAGAACTTGGAAACCCATTCAGGGAATATTCGTTCACATTTTTGTTGAACGCAGTTGGTTTTTACCATCCTGCGTTAAAACACTTCCTTTTATGAATAGTGCAATTTATAAACAATGTTTTGTGAGTAGAATAAAATTTCAAATGTGGAAATTAACTGCTTTTTCGACGTTATTTTACCAGCTAACTAAAATAGGAAAGACTTGAACCCCTTCCACTAAATTTAGTTAGTATTAAGATATTTTTACAGGGAGTGCAGTGGAGCTGACGCTGAAATCATTAAGTATTTGGTTATATCATCGCTAGTCTCACTGAACTCTTCTGAATTCTACATGTCATATGTGGTCTGGCGTCTCCTTACCAGCAACAGGTCACAGGTTGAAACTAGTCAATTGCCTAAAAAACACGCTCGGAGCGTCGTTGCACGAAAGTGGTAGGGAGACACGATGTACAACAAACAGACACCACCATGGATGTTTAGATATGTAAGAAAAAATGGCTCTGAGCACTATAGGACTTAACTTCTGAGGTCATCAGTCCCCTGGTACTTACAACTACTTAAACCTAACAAACCTAAGAACATCACACGCATCCATGCCAGAGGCAGGATTCGAACCTGCGACCGTAGTGGTCGCGCAGTTCCAGACTGTAGCGCCTAGAACCGCTAGGCCACTCCGGCCGGCAGTTGTATATAAATTGATTGTATGCCGTATAGTAAAACTTCAATTAGATACAGGTGCATCAGTGTACTTGTTAAACTATGAAACTCATCAACTGTTAGGCAAACCAAAACTGTGTCAATCTCCAAATCCGCTTACAGCGTACAATGGCCAGAACATTCCAGTGACAGGAACACTTCACATTGCGACCACGTATCAGGATTTGCAGAAAGTTTCCTTTCAATTGCTAGGAAGTGCAAAAGGAGCTAATATTTTTGGTCTGAACTTGTTCGACTTGTTTGGATTAAACTTTGTGGCAACATGCTAGCTGTGTCTCATTTCAATTCAAGTGGCAGTGTTGCTACGCTCCATGACGAATTTCAAAAATTGTTTCCTCCTGGAGTAGGTAAAGCCAATAACTTTCTCGCGCACGTTACGTTTAAAACCAAAGCGTGGCCGCGCTTTCTCAAAGAATGTGCAGTGGCTATTGCACTTCATGAACAGGTTGCAAAACAACTGGCTCACTGGCAAGAAAGTGACATAATCACACCAATCTGCAAGTCAGTAGTATTCCCAGTAGCTCACGTTCACAAACCAACAGACACAATTACGATTTGTGTTGATTTCAAAGCCACTGTCAATTCTCAGACACTTGTGGGTACTTATCCGTTGCCTCGACCTGACGAAATCTTGGATCGCTTAGGCGTATGTCGCTATTTTTCAAAAAATTGACCTTGGCGATGCATGTCTTCACATTCCTCTTGATGAGTCTTCCGCAAAATTTGTTTGCCATCAATAAATAGCTCTGAGCACTATGGGACTTAACTGCTGAGGTCATCAGTCCCCTAGAACTTAGAACTACTTAAACCTAACTAACCTAAGGACACCACACACATCCATGCCCGAGGCAGGATTCGAACCTGCGACCGTAGTTGCCATCAATACACATTTCGGACTTTTCAAGTTACTTCGTTTTCCTTTCTGTAGCGCATCAGCACCTGCCATTTTCCAGTGCTACCTGGAACAGCTGACTGCTTCTGTACCTTCACGTATGAATTACCTGGACAATATCGTAGTTGCTGGCCGCACAACAGAACAACATCTTGCCAACTTGCGCACTTTATTTCAAGTTTCGTCTGAGATCGGACTCAGGTATAGTAAAGAAAAGTGTGTCTTCTTCCAGACGGAAATAGAAATTTAGGTCACGTTATGAATTCTCGAGGTATTCATCCGACACAAGGCATATTTGCAAGCAAAATGTCAACTCAAACCGCCTCAGAATGTCAAAGAACTGCAAACTGTCTTAAGGAAGCTCAGTTATCACATTCGCCTCATCCCTAACACGGCTCGTGCAGCGGCTTCCTTGCATCGCCTTCGCCGCAAAAATGTTACTTTTGTTTGGTCCCACGATTATAACATAGCCTTTCAGAAATTGAAAGCGGCATTGATCAGTGATCGATGCTTGATTCATGTCGATTGAAACAAACTTGTTATTTTGGCCAAGGACGCGTCGTCCTATAAACTTGCTGCTGTTTTGTCACACCGAATTGGTTCTTCAGACAAACCTACTGAAAAAAAGAGAGGGAGGGTGTATGATTAAACTCTCCTCTCAAAAATATTTCTTTTCTTCATACTGTCCCTGTGTTACCACAGATGACGTATCACTGATCTCATACTAAGATTGCAGTACACTCGAGATGCCTATGTGCTTCTACCGCCAGCGTGGAATCCATAACTTCTAACAAATGTTCACCAAGCTGCAGTCTTCTATAGATGTTGCCCCTGAACAGGAAACAACACGTATGTTGTGAATTCATAATCTTGAGACTAAGAAATTCTTTGCGAAGAACTGTTATTTTAGAAATGATTAAATTTCCAATCAGTTTGTTTACGGGATGCAACTCACTTTTTTTTATTGGCAGAACACGAGAAACTGGGTAATTACATTCCTTTTTGATTCATAAATGATTTCTTTCATCAACAAATTAATGAACTGCATATTTCTGTAAATTAGTATCGCACTGTTCTCAACTATATGTCCAAATAATAATACAGTCTTAACTGATACCGCGTCGTACAACATGTCCGTCCTCCGAGAGTGCCGAAACAGCTCTGATCTTACAGCGGAACCACGTTAGACTCGATCCGATCACCGAAGTCCTTTGTCTGCCTTTCTGTTTCACAGTTTTTTTTATTACCCTGCTGCAACAATGTAATTATAGCCCGCTATTGAGAGATGCATTAATTTGAAATGCAGGTAAACACGCTGTTTAGTTTGTCTAATATTAATAACAGAAGATTATCATTTTGGCGCGCAACTACCGAACGCAGCAGCCAATCGCGGAGAAAGACCACAACTTAGGAGGTCTTTCTCACGATACTCGTACCGAACAAACCATCTGTAATCGGTATCTCATAACACATTACGTCCTCTTGCTACTTCCGCCTTCTCAGCTGCTCTAAGTATACCCAGTACCTGAACATGATGGCTCCAAAGCCAGAAATCTTACACTATTTGCCTTCGCTTCCAAGCTTCTTCTGCAGAACTATTCCAAAACAGGAAAGGAAGTTCTCGCCACAATTTTCGGAGTGACTAAATGCCACCAGTACTTATATGGTCGAAAGTTCTATTTGGTCACGGACCGCAAGCCATTGCAGTCACTCTTCGATCAGGCCAAACCGGTTCGTATTCGAACTGCTCCGAAATTGCAACGTTGCGCTCTTCTTTCCCACTACCAGTACGAGACCATTTATCGGTCCACTTCTAAACATGCGAATGCAGACGCTGTCTCAAGTCTACCTATGTGACCTGATGCTGACTTCAACACTTCCTAAGCAGCCTGTTTACAAATTGATATACAAGAAACTGACATTTTCGAGCTGTTCCCCCGTATTATCACAAAGTAGCGCAAGCCACTTCTACCGATACCGCTTCGCAAATTTTGTTCCGTACATTCTTCTATCAAGCACATTGTTAGCCCCGTTGTTCGTCGAGATTTTCCACGTCGATATGGTCTTTCTGTTGGTCGTGGTGTCTTTTTGCTTCAAACAGAGTCAGAAAATTCGCGTGTGGTGATACGAACAGTGGTTCAAAGACATGCACTCAGCATTTTCGGGTGTTGTCCGCACAATACAATTAGCGTGCACACATTGCACATAGTTTGGCATGGACGCTCAAATACATTACTGGCCATTATAATTGCTTCACCAAGAAGAAATGCGGATGAAAAACGGGTATTCATTGGACAAATGTATTATACTAGAACTGACATGTGATTACATTTTCACGCAATTTGGGTGAACAGAGCCTGCGAAATCAGTACGCAGAACAACCAACTCGGGCCGTAATAACGGCCTTGATACGCCTGGGCATTGAGTCAAACAGAGCTGGATGGCGTGTTCAGGTACAGCTACCCATGCAGGTACAACACGTTACCTCAGTTCATCAAGAGTAGTGACTGGCGTATGGTGACGAGCCAGTCGCTCGGCCACCATTGACCAGACGTTTTCAATTGGTGAGATATGTGGAGAAGGTGCTGGCCAGGGCAACAGTCGAAAATTTACTGTATCCAGAAAGGCCCGCACAGGACCTGCAACATGCGGTCGTGCATTATCCTGCTGAAATGTAGGGTTTCGCAGGGATCGAATGAAGGGTAGGGCCACGGGTCTCAACACATCTGCAATGTAACGTCCACTGTTCAAAGTGCCGTCAATGCGAACAAGAGGTGACCGAGACGTGTAACCAATGACACCCCATACCATCACGCCGGGTAATACGCCGAATACACGCTTCCAGTGTGCGTTCACCGCGATGTCGCCAAACACGGATGCGACCATCATGATGCTGTAAACAGAACCTGGATTCATCCGAAAAAATTACGTTTTGCCATTCGTGCAACCAGGTTCGTCGTAAAGTGCACCATTGCAGGCGCTCCTGTCTTTTATACATCGTCAAGGATAACCGCAGCTGATAGTCCATGCTCCTGCAAACATCGTGGAACTGTTCTTGTAGATGGTTGTCGTCTTGCAAACGTCCCCATCTGTTGACTCAGGGATCGAGACGTGGCTGCACGATGCATTACAGCCATGCGCATAAGATGCCTGTCATCTCGACTGCTAGTGATACGAGGCCGCTGGGATCCAGCACGGCGTTCCGTATTGCACTCCTGAAACCACCGATTCCATATTCTACTAGACAGTCATTGTATCTCGACCGAGGCGAGCACCAATGTGACGATTCGACATACCACAATTGTGATAGTCGGAAACGTCATGGTACGCATTTCTCCTCCTTACACGAGGCATCACAACAATGTTTCACCAGGCAACGCCGGTCAACTGCTGTTTGTGTGTGAGAAATCGGTTGGACACTTTCCTCATGTCATTACGTTGTAGGTGTCGCCACCAGCGCCAACCTCGTGTGAATGCTCTGAAAAGCTAATCACTTGCATATCACAGCATCTTCCTCCTGTCGGTTAAATTTCGCGTCTGTAGCACGTCATCTTCGTGGTGTAGCAACTTTAATGGCCAGCAGTGTAGAAAGCATGTCTGAATGATGCAAAGTGTGCGGAACATCAGGCCGTCCTTCCAAACGTTTGAGTGGCCCAAGGCATAAGCGCCTTAGCAGCGTGCGCACGTAGACTTTGAGGGACCTTACTGGAACACACGGTGGTTAGTAGTTGTCGACGTACATAGCAACTTTCCCTCTGTTGTTACCATGCCATCGACAACAATTCGCTCCTCTTTCCACGTGCATCAGTCCGTATTCTGCATCGAAGGTCTGCCTGAATTGCACATCAGGGACAACGGACCTCAATTTGTCTCTGCAGAATTTGACTATTTCTGTACAGAGAACAGCATGCGCCACCTCACCTCGGCACAATTCTACCCACAATCGGATGATGAGGCTCAATGTTTTGTTCGTACTTTCAAACAGCATATGGACAGATTTTGCTTGCATCATTCACGCGAACGAGCCTTACTTCACTTGTCCACTTTTCGCTCCCAGGCTCGCAAAGGCCCTTCGCCGACAGAATTGCTACACGAGAGACTCCACCGCACGCTCTTTCATTAGCTCCATTCCCCGATGTGCTCGGTGCTTATAGACTCCAGTCAGCCAATACATCGGATTAGTGAACGTTTATAGAATCTATGGCAGAAAGAAGTTATGGGAACGCGGCGTCATTGCTAATTCAGTTGGTTTGCGTTTGTTTCAGATTCGAGGTCCAGATGGACTGCAGAAGTGGCATCTAAATCAAATTAGCTCTTGTCGCTTGCAAAGTTCTGCCGCTTCTCGTTTGTTCACAGATCACAGGCCTTCCCGGTCGACGCAACCCGAGCGCCAGCCAGCAGTGGGATCACGCGACGCTATTTCCGGACCTCGAGCCGATGGACATCGATCCCATGCCGCTCCGTCCACTGGCGGACATCCGGCGGCCCCTGCCACGCCACCAAGCGAGCTGACTTCCCAAAGAAGTTCGGACTCTTCGTCAAAATGTCTTGGCTCAATTTCGTCGAGGGGTTGAACCGCACGTGTCGCATTGCACTGTTTAACGGATAAAGAAAACAGTCGCCAGCCTAACTAGGCAGGAGAATGATTAACATTCTCGCTCAATAAAATAGTTATTATTATTTTTAATGGATAAACACAACCTATACTTTGTCACACGTGAGTGCAGTGAACTCTGACACATACTTACGTTTACGGTAAGATTGAAACTAACAGCTAGAGCAGCACAAACTATTTGCAAAATTATACCAGATACCGAAACACGCTATTAGTTTGAGGGCTTACACAAACTGAATGGTTTTTATAACGTTAATATTACTATTCACTGCAGAATCATTAATTGGATGTAGGTTAAGTCTCTCTCAGTTAAATACTTTACTATTTAAAATGAAAGTTAATTGGAATCCACTAACAGGTTGCTTCTCACTATCATTTGAATAAAGAGATTATGGTTTCCCTAATTAGTGGTCTTTCCGTTACTTGTTATCGAGCATTAACACAATAGACAAACTGTGGATCCTGTTATACTATTAAAATGCACTTCTAATACACAAGAGAGACAAACACTTAGCAAACATGAGTATATAACGTTTCACAACTGCAGTTTTCCACTTTTACTACAGCGAGACACAAAATTAACAAATATGTAAGATATTGACTCACCTTCTGCGATTCACAACAGGCAGTAATGTGATAATTTACTAAGCAAACCTTTATAAGCCTCTGTCTTAAGAACTTTTAATTTGAAGTTGGCAACAACACATTAATAAGCAGTTTTACTAGGAAAATTATTTTCAGCAAGCATCATTAACTTTAACTCAGTCTCTTGCCACTTTAACTTTAACGTTCTTTTTACTATGTTCAAGAGGCATTAATTAGCAAAAACACTGTTCTTTAATGTTATTTCAGTAGGGACACTCGGTAATCACTTTAGTTCAAACGGAGAGGAACCTGAGAGGTGTTATGATAAGGAAAAAATCAAGGTAGGTACATAAATTCAGTTATAAGTTACCTTATATTTGTGCACACTAAAACATCCGATGAGCTGATCCTTCACTGTACATTATTATAGCATTCCGATACAGTGATTGCGCAATGTGGTGGTAACTGCATGTTGGTAGGTGGATTTGCAGGTAGAATTGCTGGACTCTGTCATTTCTTGGTGGCGATGATAGATACAAATTCCAGAATAATTCCAGCTATTTATGCACCCATCCGGGGCATTGGAAAGTAGCAGAAAAAGCCTCTCCCGGAACCAGCACAATATGCATCTTTTGCATGGCAATGCACAGTTTGGTAGCTCGTCCCCGACTCGTAGCTCGTCCCGACTGACTCTTGTTCCACCTTTTCTACTTAGGCCAACCACAATTTGCGCGCGCGCTACACAGTTCCATTCCCGAGGGGAACCACAACACCATTTACATAGAAACTAAGAACCCTAAGTGAGGATCAGCAGTTTACATAACAGCAACGAAATGTATTCAATAAAACCGAACATTTGCACATATTGACATTTCTACAAAAAATTATTCACACAGAAATTACAATTATATACAGTAAGTTTTGTTCCCTCCAAATGGGACAAATAATTTAAAGGACAGATACACTACACTGCATAGAATCATATCATGACATCGAAGTTCTTACAAAGAAGGAGTATACAATTTTATGCTATCGATTCAAACAAACACATTTACTGAAGCTCAATGATGTAACATTAAATAAAACAAAAGCAAACTAGATCAGTAAAGCACTAGAGTTATGGTGTTACAAATGGTCTGGCTGATGGTAAGTTTGCAAAATACAAAGTTAACGTAACATATAATAACAGTAATAGTAACATCAGGAACTAAATTAACGACCCATAAATGATGTAGGCCACGCAGTTGCGATTTGGATAGAATAATGTTTATTCAGAAAGCAAACTATTAGCGAAAGTGGTCGTATTTAGAGTTACTGTTACGCTCGAGCGCACTTCCAATT
Source organism: Schistocerca gregaria (assembly GCF_023897955.1). Taxonomy (NCBI): domain Eukaryota; kingdom Metazoa; phylum Arthropoda; class Insecta; order Orthoptera; family Acrididae; genus Schistocerca; species Schistocerca gregaria. Next base: position 462,832,633 of record NC_064927.1, on the reverse strand, counting down.
GACACAGTTCGATCATTCACAATCTCATCGCGAAACACAATTTATCTACCCGAAAAGTTCACACCAGGTGCGCTCATGCTCATCGCTCAGAGACCAAGTACCGCAATACAACGAAGAAGGCGAGATATAAGCAGATTTACCAAAGTCTTTATTAGCAAGTTCTGACATATGGTACGTGCGAAATGCAAGGCTGTCTCTGCCAAGGAAACTTTCGAGTCCACCAACATTGGGTACTCCAGAACCTCCACGGACAATGGCTACAGTAAACCATCCGTTACCATGATCAAACGTATCATTAATATCTAAACTAAAATTAAGTCGGCACCCACAGAAAACAGAAGGTCCGTCCAGCAAGGCTTGAGCAGCGACAGACTTGACTGGCATACGATTCTTCTTGTCTCCAGATGCTGTAGCAAACTCAATGTTCTCTATGGTTTTGTACACTGTCTATTTAGAACGGCGACGGCATCTTCTGTACGGCAGACAGACAGTGTACAAAACCATCGAGAACATTGAGTTTGCTACAACATCTGGAGACAAGAAGAATCGTATACCAGTCAAGTGTGTCGCTGCTCAAGCCTTGCTGGACGGACCTTCTGTTTTCTGTGGGTGCCGACTTAATTTTAGTTTAGATATTAATGATTCGTTTGTTCATGGTAACGGATGGTTTACTGTAGCCATTGTCCGTGGAGGTTCTGGAGTACCCAATGTTGGTGGACTCAAAAGTTTCGTTGATAGAGGCATCATTGCATTTCGCACGTACCATATGGCCTAACTTGCTAATAAAGACTTTGGTAAATCTGCTTATATCTCGCCTTCTTCGTTGTCTTTATATACTCGTAACAGGAGAAAAATATCTGTAAGTGAGTCTGTATTTAATTGGGTGAAAGGTAAAGGAGTATGTGAATATGTTAAGTTTGTTGGTGATTGTACTGTATATTTTCATAAATAAATTGTTTACATGCAAACTGATCTGTAGCGTCAGCCATTAACCGGACAAGAGTACATCTAGAACCTGGGGCTCAAGGATGTAACAGCATGTTTCGCCTACAAAGGCGGCCTACGCAACCCGCCGAACATCTTACGCAATCTTGGCAGCGCGCCAGCGGTGGACTTGGCGCTCAGCGGACGCGAGCACCTAGTACGGCCGTTCTAAACAGACAGTGTACAAAACCATCGAGAATATTGAGTTTGCTACAACATCTGGAGACAAGAAGAATCGTATACCAGTCAAGTCTGTCGCTGCTCAAGCCTTGCTGGACGGACCTTCTGTTTTCTGTGGGTGACGACTTAATTTTAGTATATATATTAATGATTCGTTTTACTTCCTAGCTCCATAAATACGGGCTGTCCGCTTTCAAGTCCCAATCCGAACTGTCCCTCTTCCCGTCCCCGGCCGTGTTTCCCGCACGCCGAACACCCTCGCTCAACTGACTGGGGCAGTTCCCTTTCCTGAAGCCGCCCATCTGATTGGGTACAACTTATCCTACATTATTGCACATTTTAACATATTTAAATAATCAAAGCTTGACCACTTTCAAGTTCTAAATAAAGTAACAATAATATCCATTACCTAATAAGCGTCAAATTCTTTTACATAAAACCAATATCATTTCCTTCATAACTTTGAAGGTCTTGCACCTACGTGCTTTCTGATAAAGAAATACAGAACAAAAGTAACGATTATGCACAAAACTTTACGACAAATACTCTATTACTTAATGATTCAATAAGGAGTCATGCTGTCATCGTTCAGTGTGTTTTGCGTGGAGCAAATGATGATCTGATGCTTAACTGAAAATATTGATAATTTAAATTTACTACATCTTATAAACAAATAAAAGTGGAGAGTTGATATTTACAGTGTTTGTCATTTAAAGAATGCACTTCTATACGAAATGTCTATCGTTATGATCGATAAAAGCGTTCAGATTTTAGCATTCAGGTCTTTGTTACAAAACCTCTTAATTTCACTACAACAGTAAATTCTTAACTATCGTAGATATGATCAGTATTCAAGTTTTATTGGAATCAACATGAAAACTTACGAAGGATGGTAGATTAAAATTACTGTGGCTTCATTCCCTCTTGTTGTTGTGGTCTTCAGTCCTGAGACTGGTTTGATGCAGCTCTCCATGCTACTCTATCCTGTGCAAGCTTCTTCATCTTCCAGTACCTACTGCAGCCTACATCCTTCTGAATCTGCTTAGTGTATTCATCTCTTGGTCTCCCTCTACGATTTTTACCCTCCACGCTCCCCTGCAGTACTAAATTGGTGATCCCTTGATGCCTCAGAACATGTCCTACCAACCGATCCCTTCTTCTTGTCAAGTTGTGCCACAAACGTTTCTCCCCAATCCTATTCAATACTTCCTCATTAGTTATGTGATCTACCCATCTAATCTTCAGCATTCTTCTGCAGCACCACATTTCGAAAGCTTCTATTCTCTTCTTGTCAAAACTACTTATCGTCCATGTTTCACGTCCATTCAAATACTTTCAGAAACGACTTCCTGACACTTAAATAAATACTCGATGTTAACAAATTTCTCTTCTTCAGAAGCGCTTTCCTTGCCATTGCCAGTCTACATTTTATATCCTCTCTACTTCGACCACCGTCAGTTATTTTGCACCTCAAATAGCAGAACTCCTTTACTACGTTAAGTCTCGTTTCCTAATTTAATTCTCTCAGTATCATCCAACTTAATTCGACTACATTCCATTATCCTTGTTTTGCTTTTGTTGATGTTCATCTTACACCCTCCTTTCAAGACACTGTCCATTCCGTTCAACTGCTCTTCCAAGACCTTCGCTGTTTCTGACAGAACTACAAATTCCCTCCATTACTACAGAATTAAATAGTTTTCATAAGTGTGTCCCTTTATGGCTGATCTTAGGTCCGCCATATTTAACACTGCTACGTCTCCTTAGGGGTAGCGTCTATGATTCGTAATCAAAGCGTCTGCGGTCTGTGGTTCGATCCACGCCACTGCCAAAATTTCGATAAATAATCAGCATTGGCGGCCAAAGACTTCCGGCATAAGAAGTCAGCCTCATTCTGCCAACGGCCTTGTCAAAGTGGGCGGAGGAGCGGATGGACGTTCAGGGCACTCTCTTGTCCTAGGGGTGGGAAATTGCCCCTGAAGGCGGAAGAATCAGCAATGATCAACGACATGAGGATGCAGAAGGCAATGTAGACCACTGCATTAAAGACACGCAACGTGTATCCACAGGACATGTGGCCTGTAGTTGAAGAAGTGTCATGATGATCTCTCCATTGGCAAAAGATTGCGGAATAGTCCCCCATTCGGATCTCCGGGAGGGGACTGCCAAGGAGGAGGTTACCATGAGAAAAAGATTGAATAATCAACGAAACGATAACGTTCTACGAGTCGGGGCGTGGAATGTCAGAAGCTTTAACGTGGGTGGGAAACTAGAAAATCTGAAAAAGGAAATGCAAAGGCTCAAGCTAGATATAGTAGGGGTCAGTGAAGTGAAGTGGAAGGAAGACAAGGATTTCTGGTCAGATGAGTATCGGCAGAAAATGGTATAACAGGTGTAGGGTTCGTTATGAATAGGAAGGTAGGGCAGAGGGTGTGTTACTGTGAACAGCTCAGTGACCGGGTTGTTCTAATCAGAATGGACAGCAGACCAACACCGACAACGATAGTTCAGGTATACATGCCGACGTCGCAAGCTGAAGATGACCAGATAGAGAAAGTGTTGAGGATATTGAAAGGGTAATGCAGTATGTAAAGGGGGACGAAAATCTATTAGTCCTGGGCGACTGGAATGCAGTTTTAGGGGAAGGAGTAGAAGAAAAGGTTACAGGAGAATATGGGCTTGGGACAAGGAATGAAAGAGGAGAAAGACTAATTGAGTTCTGTAACAAGTTTCAGCTAGTAATAGCGAATACCCTGTTCAAGAATCATAAGAGGAGGAGGTATACTTGGAAAAGGCCGAGAGATACGGGAAGATTTGAATTAGATTACATCATGGTCAGACAGAAATTCCGAAATCAGATACTGGATTGTAAGACGTACCCAGGAGCAGATATAGACTCAGATCACAATATGGTAGTGATGAAGAGTAGCCTGAAGTTCAAGACATTAGTCAGGAAGAATCAATACGCTAAGAAGTGAGATACGGAAGTTCTAAGGAATGATGAGATACGTTTGAAGTTCTCGAACGCTATAGATACAGCAATAAGGAATAGCGCAGTAGGCAACACAGTTGAAGAGGAATGGACGTCTCTAAAAATGGCCATGACAGGAGTTGGGAAGGAAAACATAGGTACAAAGAAGGCAGCTGCGAAGAAACCATGGGTAACAGAAGAAATACTTCAGTTGATTGATGAAAGGAGGAAGTACAAACATGTTCCGGGAAAATCAGGAATACAGAAGTATAAGTCGCTGAGGAATGAAATAAATAGGAAGTGCAGGGAAGCTAAGACGAAATGGCTGCAGGAAAAATGTGAAGACATCGAAAAAGATATGATTGTCGGAAGGACAAACTCAGCATACAGGAAAGTCAAAACAACCTTTGGTGACATTAAAAGCAACGGTGGTAACATTAAGAGGGGAAACGGGAATTCCACTGTTAAATGCAGAGGCAATTCTGACGTTACGGCTAATAATGGAAGCAAGGCTAAAGAAAAATCAAGACACGTTCGTAGGATTTGTCGACCTGGATAAAGCGTTCTACAATATAAAATGGTGGCAGCTGTTCAAGATTCTGAAAAAAGTAGGGGTAAGCTATAGGGTGAGACGGGTCATATACAATATGTACAACAACCAAGAGGGAATAATAAGAGTGGACGATCAAGAACGAAGTGCTCGTATTATGAAGGGAGTAAGACAAGGCTGTAGCCTTTCGCCCCTACTCTTCAATCTGTACATCGAGGAAGCAATGATGGAAATAAAAGAAAGGTTCAGGAGTTGAATTAAAATACAAGGTGAAAGGATATTAATGATACGACTCGCTGATGACATTGCTATCCTGAGTGAAAGTGAAGAAGAATTAAACGATCTGCTGAACGGAATGAACAGTCTAATGAGTACACAGTATGGTTTGAGAGTAAATCGGAGAATGACGAAGGTAATGAGAAGTAGTAGAAACGAGGACAGCGAGAAACTTAACATCAGGATTGATGGTCACGAAGTCAATGAAGTTAAGGAATTCTGCTACCTAGGCAGTAAAATAACCAATGACGGACGGAGCAAAGAGGACATCAAAAGCAGACTCGCTATGGCAAAAAAGGCATTTCTGGCTAAGAGAAGTCCAATAGTATCAAATACCGGGCTTAATTTGAGGAAGAAATTTCTGAGGATGTACGTATGGAGTACAGCATTGTATGGTAGTGAAACATGGACTGTGGGAAAACAGGATCAGAAGAGAATTGAAGCATTTGAGATGTGGTGCTATAGACGAATGTTGAATGTTAGGTGGACTGATAACGTAAGGAATGAGGAGGTTCTACGCAGAATCGGAGAGGAAAGGAATATGTGGAAAACACTGATAAGGAGAAGGGACAGGATGATAGGACATCTGCTAAGAGATGAGGGAATGACTTCCATGGTACTAGAGGGATCTGTAGAGGGCAAAAACTGTAGAGGAAGACAGAGATTGGAATACGTCAAGCAAGTATTTGAGGACGTAGGTTGCAAGTGCTACTCTGAGATGAAGAGGTTAGCACAGGAAAGGAATTCGTGGCGGGCCGCATCAAACCAGTCAGTAGACTGATGACAAAAAAAAAAGTCTCCTTGGCAACAAACGGCTTCTACTGGGTTTCCCTATGACGTAGGTTCTAGTCAATCTCACTCGCACACTACAGCGGTCAGGCCTCAACAGACAACAGACGTGTGTGTGTTTCCCCATCTCGTGATGAATTTGAGACCTTTGTGGCAGCAGGTCCTGGACGACAGGTTTCGTTTCACAATTCCTGAAGGCTGACTCTTTCAGCCATATACTTAAATGAGAGCGAATTTCTCGTTAAATCACAACCACCGCTGCGTCAAGCCGGCGCCGAGGCCTACCATGTGGCCTCCAGTCAAGAAGATGCCATTGAGGATTCACGCCATCAAGAAGATGCCCTGCCAATTGGTGCTGGGATGCACCGCCTTGCGTCGTTTTCCTGCCTGTGCTCCCTCGCAGTAGGATGTAGGGGTGAGAGCGGTGACTCGACATCGGCTCCAGCAACGGTCGCCTCTCCAACACTCGTTCCAACACCCACACCTCCCCATCAACGACAGTGCGGCACAGGAGCAAACATGCGATCTGTTTCAGTGCCATTGAGACTCGCTGCCGGCCGGTGTGGCCGAGCGGTTCTAGGCGCTACAGTCTGGAACCGCGTGACAGCTACGGTCGCAGGTTCGAATCCTGCCTCGGGCATGGATGTGTGTGATGTCCTTAGGTTAGTTAGGTTTACGTAGTTCTAAGTTCTAGGGGACTGATGGCCTTAGAAGCTAAGTCCCATAGTGCTCAGAGCCATTTGAACCATTTTGAGACTCGCCACTTGCGCGTGTTCCACCAGAGCCAAGGGTGCGGCTGACGATGGAGACCGATTTTGCCTCGGCCAATTGCCGGCCGAGTACAATTCATCAGTGACCGGACGACAACGGACAGGTTACAGATCTTCGTCGGGGGCTGACTTAGACACGGAACGTCGTTTAGTGAACTCTTGGAAGTGATTACACAGTAGTTGTAAATTTCGTTTACTGTGTACTGTGAAGTAATAAGTAGGCTGTTTAGGTTTTTATGTTGGTAACGCCACGTAGCACTCTAAATGAAAATCACTGGTTGTGCTGTGTGCAGTCTGTGACTGGTTAGCATTGTTGTAATATTCGCTATTGTAGTGTTGGGCAGTTGGATGTTAACAGCGTGTAGCGTTGCGCAGTTGCAGGTGAGCCGCCAGCAGTGGTGGATGCGGAGAGACAGATGACGGAGTTTTGAGACCGGATGATCTGGACGTGTGTCCATCAGAGACAGTAAATTTGTAAGACTGGATGTCATGAACTATAATGACTTTTGAACACTGTTAAGGTAAATACATTATTTGTTCTCTTTCAAAATCTTTCATTTGCTAACTATGCCTACCAGTAGTTAGTGCCTTCAGTAGTTTGAATCTTTTATTTAGCTAGCAGTATTGGCGCTCGCTGTATTGCAGTAGTTTGAGTAACGAAGATTTTTGTGAGGTAAGTGATTCATGAAAGATATAGGTTATTGTTAGTCAGGGCCATTCTTTTGTAGGGATTATTTGAAGTCAGATTGCGTTGCGCTAAAATTATTGTATGTCAGTTTAGTGTTGATCAGAATAAGTAAAGAAAGTAATGCCTGAGTACGTTCAGTTTTGCTCAGCTGTTTGAAAAGCAAATAAAGTAAGAGGTTTATCGGCACAGTCATTCATTAATTTTTCTAAGGGGATGTTTCAAAGTATACCTCCGATTATTTGCGCTTATCCACTGAGGGCCTTTTTTGTGTTATATTACAAGCAGTGTTACAGACTTCATTATTCAATTATAGGTAAGTAAACCTTTTTAACTCATATGTGTGACTTTGTTACTAATTTCTTGGAGTGTTGTGGAACATTCGTTCACCTATCCTGTTACCTGACCCTGGTGCATACCTGTGTGATAGTGGCAGGGAGAGTTAATCTCACCGCTGTACTGCACCAGAAGCAGTTTCACGAATTCACAAACTCGGCCTTCCGTAACAACTGCGGCAACTCGGCATCCACAGCATAGCGACGAGGTCGTTACAAAAATGGCGACGAGGGCTTACATAAAGTGATGCAGACGCAAGTGTTTCTCAGCACGCCGTTCAGCGTAAATTATTGAACATGGGGCTAAGCACCAGACGACCACTACGTGTTGCCAACCTGACCGAACGACGTAGCAATGGACATGGAATCACCGATACTGGATCGTCAACCAATGGAAACGTGTGCTTAGTCGGATGAATCTCGTTTCACGTTGCACCAAGTCAGTGGTCATCTGATCCAGGTGTACGGCTGACTGGAACGTGGAACACGCCTCGGACCTAGGCTGGTTGGAGCAGTGTTGTGCTATGTGGTACATTCACCAGGGATGATAACTGTGTTGGTAATCGAAAGCACCGTGAGACCTATGGATGCGTGAACGCTATCGACGGAAAGTTGCGTCACTTTAAGTTTGATGTATTCAACGGCGATGACACCTGCCAGCAGGGTAACTGTCCGAGTGACAAGACCAGACTCGTGCTACAGTGGTTTGAGGACCATGACAGTGAACTCACGTTGGTGGCGTGACGATCATATTCGAATGTTACCAAGTGGCCGAACGGTTCTAGGCACTTCAGTCCGGAACCACGCGGTAGCTACGGTCACACGTTCGAATCCTGCCTCGGGCATAGATGTGTGTGATGTCCTAAGGTTAGATAGGTTTACGTAGTCTAGGGGGACTGATAACCTCAGATGTTAAGTCCCATAGCGCTTAGAGCCATTTGAACCATTCGAATGATATCAACCCGATAGAATTCATCTGGGACACCATTGAGTGTTGCCTCCGCACCCGCAAACCACAGGCCTCTAATTTACTGGAATTCCAGTGTATTGGGTGATTTGCGTTCACAAGGAGACCACATCGACATGTCACCAACGATTTCGTTTAAAATTATGTTGTATCCATGGCCTGGCCAGAAATAAAAGATTGCTACAACTTTAGAAAAAAATAGCATTTGTTTGAGTCGGCCGGGCGAGTCATCGTCCACTTACGTTAAAGCAGTTCTATGCAGAGGTTGTTGCAGCGGAAAGAGTACAGAATGGTAATCTGATGGCTGTGGAATCGAGTCCCTATGCGGAAGCTTTTTTGTTTCAATTTTTACTTTACTTGCACTGCAAATAAACCGAGATAGTGCTTAATATGTCATATTAGATATGTTAAAACCCTATGTGTGGGAGAACAAAGTTCTTCCGTGGATTGACTCGTGGGGAGAAAAAACTTAGATATTTTTCAGGCCGAGGAGAATTGCTGTAGAGCATTCGCCAAAAATGCACTCCTCTAGAACTACCCTACAATGTCTATTTTTATTGGCAGATGAAGAGTTTAATCAGAAAGTCTCAAAATTGCTATGACCTCATCGATAGAAAAAAAAATCACATCCCGATATGATTGTATCAGAGCGTATTTCGATTTTTCACTTTCGCGCCAATATTTGGGCAAATGATGCGTTACGCGTGGTGTACGGGCAACCTGTATCATAAGAGATACAATTTACTGAATGTAATCGGAGTCAGGTGTTTTGTTCCTTTTTTTTAGCAACTTTTTACCTCAGCGTATGAAAATCATCAATAGCAACGAAACTACCTAACTGTATATGCGAAGTCCTCGCTTCCACGAAATTTACACTACTGGCCACTAAAATTAGAATTCCTACAGCACTAAGATGACGTGATACAGACGTGAAATTTAACCGACAGGAGGAAGATGCTGTGATATGCAAATAATTAGCTTTTCAGAGCATTCACACAAGGTTGGCGCCGGTGGCAACACCTACAACGTGCTAACATGAGGAAAGTTTCCAACCGATTTCTAATACACAAACAGCAGTTGACCGGCGTTGCGTGGTGAAACGTTGTTTATGATGCCTTATCTAAGGAGTCGAAATCCGCACCATCACGTTTCTGACTTTGATAAAGGTCGGATTGTAGCCTATAGCGATTGCGGTTTATCGTATCGCAACATTGCTGCTCGCGTTGATCGAGATCCAATCACTGTTAGCAAAACATGGATTCCGTGGGTTCAGGAGGGTAATACGGAACGCCGTGCTGGATCCCAGTGGCGTCGTATCAATAGCAGTCTGCATGGTTGTAATGGATCGTGCAGCCACGTCTCGATCCCTGAGTCAACAGATGGAGACTTTGCAAGACAACCATCTACACAAACAGTTTGACGACGACGTTTGCAGCAGCATGGACTATCATCTCTGAGATCATGGCTGCGGTTACCCTTGACGCTGTATCACAGACAGGAGCGCCTGCGATGGTGTTCTCAACGACGTACCTGGGTGCACGAATGGAAAAACGTCATTTTTTCGACGAATCCAGGTTCTTTCTGCGGAATCATGATTGTCGCATCCGTGTTTGGCGACATCGCGGTGAATGTACATTGGGAGCGTGTATTCGTCATCGCCATACAGGCGTATCATCCGGCGTGATGGTATGGTTATACGTTTCGGTCACCTCTTGTTCGCACTGACGGCATTTTGAACAGTGGACGCTACATTTCAGATGTGTTACAACCCGTGGCCCTATCCTCCATTCGATCCCTGCGAAACCCTACATTTCAGCAGGATAATGCACGACCGCATGTTGCAGATCCTGTACGGGCCTTTCTGGATACAGAAAATGTTGGACTGCTGCCCTGGCCACCACATTCTCCAGATCTCTCATCAATTGAAAACGTCTGGTCAATGGTGGCCGAGCAACTGGCTCGTCTCAATACGTCAGTCACCACTCTTGATGAATTGTGGTATCGTGTTGAAGCTGCATGGGCATCTGTACATGTGCACGCCTTCCAAGCTCTATTTGAATCAATGCCCAGGAGTATCAAGGCCGTTATTACGGCCAGAGGTGGTTGTTCTGGCTACTGATTTCGCAGGATCTATGCACGAAAATTGCGTGATAATGTAATCACATGTCAGTTCTAGTATAATATATTTGTCCAATGAATACCCGTTTATCATCTGCGTTTCTTCTTGGTGTAGCAATTTTAATGGCCAGTAGTGTATTTGCAACCCAAAATTTTCCTTTGCCTTTCCTTTTCGTGCTTCTCCTTTGTATTTCATTTATCAAGGAATTAATAAATACAATATATTGAGAAATACTTGGGGTTACCCGCAGTGTAAGTAACGTAAAAACTGAAAATAAATAGTACATATAATTCAACGTTCGGTATACAAGGGACGCACCTAGGGAGTAAATTACCAGGCTAAGGCTCTCCCTCCCATGAAAGTCGTTTGTTGTGCTAGAGGTCTGGTTCACAGGAGAGAGAAGTAGTTGTGTTCTGCATTGCAGAAAGCTCCAGAGTCCACACAAGTGACCTGTGTCCCACGCACGTTATTGGCTAAAACCGACGGAATGAATTCACTAACAGTTTCAGCAGAGGCAGATTCATCTGGACACAACTGCCTCGGTTCTGAAAGGCAGACAACTTGTGTGACGTAGACACAGCCGAAGTGGCTCTGGGAGAAAACTAGTGAAGATTTGACTTGGGCCTCTGGAATAAATTTTTAAAACCAATTCCCTAAATACCTCTTGACTAGCTGCCACCCTGTACATCTTTTGGCATGTTAAGTGACATCTCAGAACAGTCGAATGGACTGTGTATGTGATACAATATCCATAGTCAACGTCTATCTTTAAGAGTTCTGAAAATCAGGGTGAAGTAAAACTTTTTTTGATCTTTGTTATTGAAATCATCGTCGTCCAGGTATCAGATCTTAAAGTAAACGAAATTAAAATCATGCCACAAAGCGCTTCACGAAATAGATGTGAACCACTAAGGTTTCTGTTAGGTCGAGTGGGAAAATCTATTCTTAATTTACTGTAGGAGTACTAAACTCAGTATCAGAGGAAGTAGATGGTCGCAGAACTGAATCAGCATTGATCTTTTAATGATTTAGAGACGTCCCTAGAAATACTTGGTCGTTTGTGTTGTCTTGCAAATATTAATCTTATTTCTATATAGTGGAGCTAATACCAAAATATAAAATGCATTAACAACATGACAGAACACTTAATTCTATAATTAAAATATTTGGGTAAAAAACATAATGAACCAATTTAGGATGCAGAACATTAACATACGGCTTGGGTTAGAACTGAATTATGTACATCTGAAAAAGAGTAACAACTTAAGTAGAATCTTGCTACGTCATCTGACTGTACTTTTCCTGTTAGTAGTTTCACAAGTTCCGCAGGTTACAAAATATTAACATAGTTTCAGTCAAGTGTTGAATCCTATTACTAAGGTCAAGAGATGTTTTGCCTCAAGACACATAGCCCAAACTAAACCTTATCTATAACGCATAAGATATAAATAGTTCCACTTTAAGGTGTAGCTCTGGTTTTAAGATTGAAAGCCGAGTGCATAAATAAATCCTAATATAAACACTGTTCAAAAGTAAGTTTAGCTGCTCAAAGCAGATGAATAAAAGTAAAGTCAGTACATAAAAGCAGCTACTAAATATTCAGCCTTCAGGTTGATTCCATTACTCTAGATCACTATAAAAGATAATATACTGACAAAATACTATATTTGTGGATAAAATTAGGTCAAAATTATTGTTTCAACCGGGAAAATGGTAGCATAAACTAACCAGGGAAATGGATGAGCTGTCCCTGTCTCGCGTGCATAATTGAAACTGGCCAATGCAGCCAAATACTAGTGAAAATATCAGAAAATCAAAAGAAAAGATACACCTATTCATTTAAAAGGCATTTTAAATTTCTCATGGGGTAATAGTCCTCAAGCAGATCATTTAGTTACACGTCTAAATTAATTAGTCATGACTAAAGCAAATGAAAATCAACAAGATTGAAATGTGACCAAGTTGTGGTCTCAATGGTTACTGGTTTGCATAACAAATGATGTATGTTTCATAAATGGGTACGTACATTCAATATTTCTAATAAATTAGTGGTCAAGATCCAACACAAAATCGTCCAGTTTCAAAATGAGGATCTGGTATGACATTAAATATTTGTAGGATGAACACATCTAGTGTAAGGGCTTTCTAGTCATAATATAGACTTTTGCTCATTAACTGTCGAAAACACATACTCCTTTAAGTACTTATCTGATTTCCAGAATCACAAAATGAAAGCATCACATGTGCCAGCTCATTCCAACACAATTATAAAAACAGCATAAAGCAAACGTACTTGCGGAAACAGATATGTGGTAAATCATTAATATTCATTACCTTACGTAAGAATATTGCACATTATCTCATCATAGCCATGGTACCATTCTAAATCCTTTTTGAAGGAAACATACGAAAATATTAATTCCCATTATCTAAGAAGATAAAATATAAAAATACTCAAGAAAGTACAAGTGTAGTGCTCAGGATGACACACAGACTTAATGTTTTTCCCAATAGTGTCACTAAGTCACAATGTTCTGCAAACCTGCTGCAATAATTAATTACAAACTAATCTTTACGACTAAAATTACAACTAGAAAAACTGAAGGACAAGAACTATAAGAGGACTTGTTTAGTTATCAAATGAAAATGAGGATCGGTTAAAACTTTATTTTTTCCTTCTAAAATGACAAAGTTCTAGAAAAATATCCGTCTTGTTAACTGCTCTTAGAGTTTACAGTTTTTAGATTATTAGTAGACCTACCTTTGCGTAACACAAGCTTGTAAAACAAAGTCATGGGAATAGAAAAATACACAGTTAAAACTGTAATAAATAAAAGTGTCCACAACAACAAAACAACTGAAAATATTCTCATCCTGTTCATGAAACTTCACGCAAAGGAAAGGAAAGAATCTAGGGAGTTTATAATCAGTTTATAAAATACGAAAAGATTCACAGTGGTTCTGCCCAACAGAAGTGCAAACACTGTTTTTAAACAAACTTCCGACTGGCGGGCCAAGTGAAGTGGCTTGTCCGACGGAGAAGGAGAGATATGAGTGTGTGATGTCCACAAGCTTTAATGGCGCTTCTCTCTAGTTGGATGATGGAGGGGGTTTCATAGGTAACTTAATGCGCGTCTCGAAGATGGGAAACATCGGAGAGGTAGTAACATGGGAAGAGGAAGGTCGAAAGGGTCGAGCGGGAGGTGACACTTTGACTTAATATATCGCGTAAAACACGTAGTTAAGAAAAAGTAAATGTTTATTTCACTGGACACAGGTCACAGAAATATTATGAAGAGAGACCGAAATGGTCAGTTCAACGGACATAATAATTAAAAACGCGCAGCTATTTTTAACCCTTATGAAACGCCTGGTTAAATCCGCAGGGCAGAACAGATAGTTGGAATTGTGGAAAGGGGCCAAAAATTTATTTAGTTGCCCAAACATTACAGCGAAAATTTCCGAGCTTAACTATCGACTGAATATGTCACGCCATCTTACGGCTTAAGGGCACAGCCTCTTTAATTTTTAAAACGGCTGAAGGCCCATGATTTAAATCATAACTACAATACATTTTCAAGAGGCAGAATGCGCAAGGTTTTATCCTTAAGTAGTATTTTAAATGAGGCTGAAGGACCAGGCAATGCAAGACTTAACAAGTAAGGAACTCTCAGTTTTAAAACGGCTGAAATCCCATTATTTAAAACCCACCTAAAAGCATACAGATTCAAATCAACAGCTACACAATCATATACCAATAAGAAAAGGCAGTACAGGCAGCGGCACTCAGAATTTTCCGGGGGGTCGGTCTGCACTTGAAATATTAACATTCGTTTAGGCGAGACAGGTAGTCAGCCCAACTATATCCGATCTGCCGGCAACCCAACTAAAAGACAGTCAACGGACCCACCGACAAGACGACTTGCTTTCCATCCGACCAGTACACAAGGAACTCCAATGCCAAAACGTGAAAGGCGTAGCCGTCCACAACCAAGTATGCATAAGCTGTCAAAACTACACACACGTGTTGGACAGTGACAACACGGTGAGGAAAGGACTCTGCCTGAATTTTACGTCAGCGGTCGGGGCAGGTAACCGGAACGCTAACGGTCACAAGGCAGAAAATTTCGCTGGTGCACTTGGATTTCAAATAACCGAAATACAGTTAAACTTCCCTGGATGGTGGCCCAACTTTCGCCAACTCGAACACTCGATGTTGCTCACGGGAATACTCCCAACAGTCAACAATGAAAACCTACGACACAATGTGAACAGACTGGCTTCGGTAATTAAATCGCCACTCAACTTTGATGTCCTGCGTCGGTGAGCCACGAACCCCGTAGCAATCGGAACAGCTCCCACACACTCCGACAATGCTTAGAGACCGCCAGCGGGCCCGGCCAACTGCGCCGAGCGGAGATTTCCTGGCTGATCCACACCAACCGACCGACTGCTACACACCGGCTAGCCGGAAACTATAAGCACCAGACCAAAGATAGTACAAGGTGCGAATATCGACACACACCGCTGCTGCCACAAGTAGAATGAGGAAGAACGACGGTATAACCGCAATACCTGCGGGAAACGCAGAACAAAAGTAAACCAAACCACAAGCTGGGGCAGCACGGATCACCGTATGAGTGGCGCCTTGAAGGAAAATACGAGAAAAAGTGCTTCTAAACCGACAAAATTAGCTCGTCTGCAGAGCAGTGCAACATTAGTTACAAAAATTATATGAAAATCTGAAGTATATCGAACAAACAGAATAGAAAATGCAAAGAGAGGCCTCGGTATCTAGGTTTGACAACAAACGACACACTCAACAAAGCAGCGTTTCGAAAGGAAAAAAGAAACCTTGTGCAACAGAAGAAATCTACAAGTGAAATACAGTATAACACCAAAATTCTACAACAAAGCTGAAACCTGCAAATAGCTTAATTCATCACATGATAAAGACCGATACAGCAATTTTTCAGAGGATACCTTTAAACTCCTCAAAATCTTAAGAAATATATAAACCTTCCACATAATACAAATAGGCATGCACCTGCGCCATCATTTTCACAAAATTATTAACGTTTAAGCGTAACCACTTAAAACTCAGTATATACTATGCAATAATCAACTGAGTAAGTGCAGTGCCACAAAAAAATTCTTAATCAAAGAAAAACTACAACTTCGAAGAAGGTAGTGAAGGAAAGGTCTCAAGAAAGATGATGGAACAGTTTCCCACAAAGTTCATTACAATTTACGCTAACGCAAAACCAATACAATAAATGACTTATAAATCAAAGAAAATTAAATTTAATTACGACAGACTGGCTGAAGAAGGGGACGAGAGGCGGTAGCGTGTAGGGGTGTGGTTGGCTTATTGCAAGCCGACAGCTTTGCCAGTCCAAGTGTTTGCACCATGCGGGGCTCTGATTATAGTAAGAGTTCACTGCTAACATAGCCTGCAATTTAAAGGACTCCAAACACATTTTCTCAACTGGAAACTAGCTGCCTGGTAAAATGAATTATGGTTAACGGTTCTGCTGTGAGCTCCGAGGGTAGCAGCACAAAACAGAACATTTAACATCACTCAATCATTTTCTCCCATAAAAAATAGGATCGTATATAGAATTCGTTGCATCCGCCTCAACTTCCACAACAGAACATTATTTGTACCACAGAGACAACATCATACAAAATTAACCGAATATACATGTGCAGGGAGGGGGGAAGCAGTTTGTTGCCTTAGGCTTACGACTACAATGCACAGGGGGTGAATGGTCTGAATGTGTGAGTGGGCAACCACTGTTGCTGTTAAATGACAGGACAGTAAATTAGATAAAACAAAGAGGATATATTTGAGCGTACGGTATACAAGGGGCGCGCTTAGGGAGAAAGCCAGCCTAGGAGGACGAACAACTAAACAAGCGGACAATGGAATGGGAGGCAGGTCATGGTTATTTATGTCGTTGACCTCATGGTAGACGATAATGCTCGATCTCATATCAAATGGCTCTGATCACTATGGGAGTTAACATCTGAAGTCATCAGTCCCCTACATCTTAGAACTACTTAAACTTAACTGACCTAAGAACATCATACACATCCATGCCTGAGGCAGTGTAACATCCACGAGATAAATTTTAGCTACAGTGCGACGAGAGGAAATTATGCCTGTAACAGTTATAAACATTATCTATTCGACATATGAAAAAATAGTGAAAACGATGATAAATATTAATTATTTCTATAATATTTTATGATGTAATTCGACATATCGATCTGTATCATACAAAGACAATGATAATTGTAAATTCCTTTTATGATCTGCGTTTGTTTTCTTTTGTTTTCACCTTTAGCTGGTTGGCTTTTGTAGGTTGCGGACGCATATCAAACTGAGGTATGTTAAAAAATTGTAATTATTTGTTAGTTATTACTTAAGAATAGAGTTCATTATTATTATAAATATGAGTGAATAATTATTTGTAACTTTAGTTCCTCTCTCAGTAAGCATTATCTCTGTTAATTATTTCTTTCCGCTGCAAGGAGCGGAGCCATTGATGATAGTCATTTGTATCGCGTTTTTTCTGTGTTTTCCTTAGAAAAAAATCAAATTTTTGCTTGATTAAGTCTAAATAGTGCACACTAAGAAAGTAAAGTTTAATAAGCATTTCAAATACTTATCTTATTTGCTCTAACAATAGAAAGTCTGTATCAATTGTCTGCCGCCATCTTAACAATTACCTCAGCGGCAAATTCAAATTACGCGACTCCGCAGACATAAATGCCGAAGGTAATAAAAATGTGTGAAAATAAATGCGCACCGGTGGTCCCGAACTCGTTTTAATGAAAATAATTCGAATCAGATTGGTTCGTTAAAACAGTGCTCATAGCACGATCGTTATAACAAACTTTTCTAGCTGATGTATGGAGCCAAAATTAATTACGCACCAGTTGCGAAGAATATTGTTTCAGGTAACATACGTCAGTGTCGTGCGCGGCTGATATTCGGTGGTTTTAATGATCATTTTGCCGAAGATAACTGTTTCCATCATAATGATTAGTTGTATAGAATCTGTTGTATGAACTGCGATTTAGAGACACTTCCACAACTTACATACAACACTTTAATACAACGTTAACTTGGAGTTCTTTAACAACTTGAGCAAATCTTAAGTGGGAGAAAATTTATTTAGTAATTACTCATTGTAATAAAATAAGATTATCATTTTCATTTACAAATTAGTTACATACCAAACCACTGAATAACATAGTGAACGTCACAGCAGGATTCCAACCTGCGACTTTATTGGTCGCGCGCTTCCAGACTGTAGCGCCTAGAACCTATTGGCCACCCCTGCCGCCGCTCGACCTTATACAGCACGGGTGGCTGATGTTTTCTTGCAAATGGAAGATGTTGCAAACATGGCGTGGCCTGCTCGCTCTCCCGATATGAGTCCCACAAAGCACGCCTCGCATACACTAACGAGACGGTTTGCATCACGTCACCATCCACCAACCACTCCCCAAGACTAGGAGCTCTGCGAGAAGAATGGGAGCTCCAGAATGAGATTTCCACTCTGCAGTGGAGTGTGCGCTGATATGAAACTTCGCAGGAGAGTTTCTGTAAAGTTTGGAAGGTAGGAGACGAGGTAAAGCTGTGAGGACGGGGCGTGAGTCGTGTTTGGCTAGCTCAGTTGGTAGAGAACTTGCCCGCAAAAGGCAAAGGTTTCGATTTCGAGTCTCGGTCCGGCACACAGTTTTAATCTGCCATGAAATTTCAGAATGGGAGTTATTGCCTTAACATGAGACTGATGACATCGCTCAGAGCGTGCACCATCGTTGTTAGGGCTGCAATGCTGCCAGAGGGGGCCACATCCCATACTGAGAACAGTAACCACTTGTCAGAATGTGTGTGCAAACCGTTAAGTTGGAAGAAACGAACAACCATTTGTCTACCGTTATGCAAGTGGCAGTTGTTTACATTCTGAATTATTTGCAGTGTTTCTACTTTATTATCTTTCTTTGATTTGCGCCTTTGCCCCGCAATGGTCTCAGGGTCGGCGTGGTTACAACGGATTTGGCAAGGCTAAGTGAAAGGGGTGGCTGGATGCCCTTCCTGCTACCACCCCATACACCCCAGGACAGAATCAGTGTACCCCCAGCTGTCTGCGTCTAGTGTAAACCATGGAATAGTGCGGAAGCGTTACAAATGTCTGCATGTCATGTAACTGAGGTGGGATGTTGGGACCAGCCCGGTATTCACCTAGCGGGATGTGGAAAACCGCCTAAAAACCACATCCAGGCTGGCCGACACACGGCCCCACGTCGTTAATCCACCGGGTGGATTCGATCCTGGGCCGGCACACCTACCCGAGTCCAGGAAGCACAGCATTAGCGCTCTTGGGTAACCTTGTGGGTTTGTGTTTCTAATTTATTGTCTCCTATTTATACTGCTTTTTGTAGGAAAATAAAAGAAACCGTGCAAAGTTTGGATACAAGTGTAATTTTCCCATTTCGGCGTGTCATGATGATACGCCGTTTGATTGTTCTATCAATAATAATATGTAAGAGTCCGTTAAAAACCGAGGTGTTGCGACATAACAGTTAGGATTCCTTCCTGAGTACGAAGGACTTTTCGCATCCGTGTCAAGAGGAATCGCTACCGTATTACCTTCCAGTAGTGGGCCAACACACGCTACTAGCATCACAGTATTTGGGCTCATCAGTATAGCTCTCTCTCACCGTGTCCTGCAAGCCCCGTTAATTCCAGAAATAACGCCACGCTAGCTTATTCCTTGTACCGCCACAGCTGCTCGCCGTTCTCAGCGGGTGCCGCTCTTAAAACAGGGTGAAACACCGCTGCTGTATCGACTGGCAGGTAGGCAGCACTGCGCAGCACAGCGCGGCCCGCCGGACGCTGCGCCGCGTCTGCTGTGACGGCGGCATGAAACATTTGTCTCGCCCGCTAATGGCTCCGGAATAATGCGTAAGCTACAGCGGCGGCGGGGACTACCACGCACGCACAACGCACAGACGCACGCAACAGACGCACGCGGTGGGTCGGTCCGCGCCGTGGGGTGAGAATGCTGCGGGCAGAGTGCGTGGCCGGCGCCCGCACGCACTGCGGCTGATTACGCGGTCGCCCGCCACCTGCACCGCACGCACCAGATTGCGTGCAATTACGCACCGGCTTAACGCGCCAGGCCGGAGCCGCATGGGCGACGAGGGTCACGCCGTCTTGCGCCCTCTGCAAGCCGGCTGTGGTCCGTGGTCCGGCCACAAGGCCAACGTACTGCCAACACTGAAATTAAAGAGTACCGCGGATTTTGTCAACAATAGCATGAGATACTGAAACGGTACAGTAGTTTCCGCCCCATAAGCAGCAGGTTTCGCTGCTCGCTCGCACCGGGAAATAGCAAACGGAGGCGGCGCCGTCGCCAATTTTATTGCACGACGCGGCCGGCCGCGGGTGCAACAGAACCCATGTGGACGGGTGGAAAGAAATGTGTCAGGCTTCATAATACGTATTTCTATATGTCGTATGTTATGCATTTCTTGTACGTAAATATGAATCTGCTCATGAACTTTCCTAATCCTCCTCACACCTTTCCGTAAAGCGTGGCCAAATCTTAGATGGGTAGTTGTTCTGTAATATAGTAGTCCCAACTTTACTCCTGGGTAGGGGGTCAGAGAGACAGCACAGGCAGGTAAAAGTCAAAGACGTTCTAGTGTCACAAGATCTGGGGTGGAGGGGTTGGTCACGGCCAAGTGGTTCGACCATACACTCCACCGGGGCCCGGGAAGACCTCTGGGTGCCCGCGATTTTCTGGGAGTGTTACAGAAGATGGGTAAGTGAGCATCCGTGCCCTCAGTGCGTCTGTCTCGATGTTCACCCGTGGAAGAGAGGTATTTGAATATTTGCACTAATACTTTTATTTCCGGCTTCGGACTGTGTAAGGAAATGAATGTTCTTGTTTAATTTCGGAAATTTGATCCCTGTGTTAATGTATCTCCAGTTTGCACATTATCCTTATCACATAGTGGATGTCCCATGTAAAATATTGGGAGACTCTGGTGGTATACATTTGGCCAACGCAATTCCGTCTTGCCCGTAGAAATGTGCGTGCAGATTAGTATATAATATACCCGAACTATAAGCCGTAAAACTGTAATATCTGTAAACTGGAACAATTGCTGCAATCGCTGTAAAGTCAAGTGATAATATTTATAATAAAGAGGTAATCAATTGTCATCAATCTTTAACATACCTTAAAAATCACATAAGAGTAAAGTTAAAGGAATTCATTTAAAATAAAAGATATAGAATGCTGGGACCCACACATCAGCGTGTGAGCCTTCCAGCCCCTTGTCTAGTATCGTACTGAAAGGGCACGCTGTCTAGGTAGCGCTCTCAAGCTCCCCTCCCCAATTATTCGTTGCGCAATTTTCATTCAGGGATTGACGACGTGAAACAGGGGACAATGGAAGGAACATTTAGATAGAAGGGTTTCAGATAGATTATCAGTAAAGGCTCTAAGACATAAATGTACCGGAAGCAGAAATTTTGGAAGACCATACAAGAGATGGGTACCGTAACAGGCAATTTGCTTAGTACATGAAGTGAAGAAGGAGAGATTCTTATGTAGCAAGGTAACCGTAATGGTATGTCTTGAAGAAAACAAATGTCGACAGGTGTAATTTAATAAATTACTTTGACTACGGATTTCGGTGCCTCATTGGCACCATCTTCAAGCCCCTATACACCCAGCTACATCTGTGTTCCACAGATTACTAAAATCTATAGCCGTTGACACGCGTTACAGGGGTGGAGTGTCCACGTCTACAGATTTTAGTCCCTAGGCAAGGAGGTTTGACGGTATTCTTTCAATATCAATATCTCAGTATCAAAACTCACGGGATGGCGATATAACATACAAAAACGGCCGTAGTACTGTGCACACAAGGTGTTTAAAGGGCAGTACATTGGTAGAGCTGTCATTAGTAGTCAGGTGATTCGTGTAAAACGATTTCAGAAGTCATTGAAGGAGCCCGTCGCGAATTAACAGAATTTGGAATAGTAACTGGAGCTAGAGGCATGAGACATTCCATTTCGGAAATCGTTAGGAAACACGATATTCCGAAGCCCACGGTGACAAGTGTGTGGCGAGCTTGACAAATTTCAGCTATTACCTCTCACCACTGACAACCCCGTAGCCCATGGCCTTCACTACAGCATCTGACAAAACATTGCCATATCGACACTTTCTCCAAAAAGTACCATATATATCGGCGATATTTTTCTCACCGATATATCGATATCGACATGGCAATACTGACCGCAAATATTTTTATTTTATAGTATATTTTTCACAATTTTCAATAAGTATTTGAAGTTGCTGAAGTTGTTCTTTTGAAACATAATTTTACTTCACTGCGTGAAGAGTCTTAACAACTTTTTGAGCTCTCATGACGTCCAGCCGTTCTCTTTCACTGTGTGGAGCAAGCATAGATTGTAACACCGAAAATGCAGGATGCATGGCACCTGCTACCGATGTGTAATTTTTTTAATTGCATGTAAATATCTCTAATTGAAATGCTTTATTTTAGTAAGTATGAACATTGCTTCACTGTATGTGTACATTTAGGTAGAAGTCTGTTGACGTTTCATTGTATTTATCTGTGTTTTAAAAAAATGGTTCAAATGATTCTGAGCGCTATGGGACTTAACATCTGTGGTCATCAGTCCCCTAGAACTTAGAACTACTTAAACCTAACTAACCTAAGGACATCACACACATCCATGCCCGAGGCAGGATTCGAACCTGCGGCCGTAGCAGTCGCGCGGTTCCGGACTGAGCGCCTAGAACCGATAGACCACCGCGGCCGGCATCTGTGTTTTACTGTGACACTTATAAGCTCTCGGAAAAAAGCCAAAGGAATTGGTATTTGCATCGACTAGCAACGATAATAGCAGTGCTTGTGCGTTGTAAAATCTTTGGGTAGGAGTTGTTGCGAAAAGCACGCGGAGAGAGTGAGAGGCCGGATCCAGCACTTGTAGTGTGCGGAAATGTGGTGTTCACGCTCTCGCAGTAAAGAGTACCATTTTCGGCGGCATCACGTACGCGCGCCGCCCGGCTGGGTAGTAGCAGGAGTGAGGACAGTGGACGGGCGGAAGAGGCTGTATTAATTACAATTGCCCGTTCCTGTAATTAGCCGTCGCCCCACAAGATGCTACCGTCTTCAACAACAGCAGCAGTTCCAGCAACACAGATTTGTCGTCGGCTCCGAGTTTCGTCGCACGGACAGCACTAAAGTAAGACTGTTCATTGGTAGAAAGCATTAACGGCTAGCCCAGCAACACAACTGAAAGTGATTTGATTAACTAACTTTATTTAAATAATAATCAGTTAAATTCAGGGCGATTGTGTATTCATTGCCCCAGACACTGTTATCAATCAGGGTTCTTGTTCCCTTTATTTCCTTATATGCCGACCGAAGTTTGAGAATGTATCAAAAACGCAAATCTAAAGAAAATGCACAAATTATGAGTGCGAGAGTTTTATTTATTTTACATATAGCTTCCAGCACATGGCTCGTTTGGTTTGGTACGTATTCTAGTACTTAATTCTGTTCAAATCAGTAAAAAAGGCTCAGTTGTTCAGACAATAACATGAAATCCAATTTGAAAATTAACTGCAAAGTCAAAAGTGATTCCCTTTATCTAAATTTCTTTGACGTTATGTTGAGGTCTCTGAAAGTCATTGTTCACCTAACGAAGTTCAGTACTAACATACGGTTTAAGTGGATATTTTCAAATCATTACTCGATTGCCTTTTTCAAAATTTAATGACAAACTTAACGTAAAAGTGACTTCTCAGTTTTATTTATCATTACATACTCACTTAATATTAGTGTCAAAAAACGTGACAACCTTCAGTTCAAACGGCTCTGAGCACTATGCGACTTAACATCTGTGGTCATCAGTCGCCTAGAACTTAGAGCTAATTAAACCTAACTAACCTAAGGACATCACACACATCCATGCCCGAGGCAGGATTCGAACCTGCGACCGTAGCAGTCGCGTGGTTCCGGACTGAGCGCCTAGAACCGCGAGACCACCGCGGCCGGCCGACAACCTTCAGTTGCCACGACAGTGTTTAATAATAAATGTTTTTCTTTCCCATCAGCTTGTACAGGATTTTGGATGTAAATCGCCCTAGTGGGCTGGCGACCGTAATTATTCCCTTTACGTTCATTACTGTAACTTTTGGATTCATGACAAGTGGTACCCCTTTTCTGTGCAGTGTTGTTCGTGAATGAATGCACAAAATAACTTTCATTTTTCCAAATTGTAGCCCTGTTCGGTTTAATTACTTTTTTTATTTTTAGTAGATTTTTCTATCAGTAAGATCGGTTGTACACTTTCCCCCTAATTATCGGTATTACTTCTTCGGGAAAGATGGCCTTATCCAATTTGAAAAATTCAATTAGATCCACTGTCATATTTTATATCGCAAGCAGGATAGGCCGATTAGTGAAGGGGAGGTTACAAGATGACACAAGGAAGAAGTCCCATTGCACTGATGGGGAGTGGGGGGGGGGGGGGGGGTCGGTGTGAATGGAATAACAAGGTTTCCGGTGTTCCGATCTGAAGAAATAGCACACCAGTTGCGTTAAAAAATAATCTTTAAAGCAGCTAGCGCGCTATTTCTTCACATCCGCATTCTTGAAAAACAGTTGCTGAAACTGATGAACCAACGTCTCAGTGACAAGTCTGGTCCTTGCAGTGGGCGGAGACTTGTGAGGTGACGTAATACGCACTCTGCGAGACCAACAAAACTGCAACGTTTAGTTCACCACGCAATTTTGACACTACAACTGTACTTCGCTCACATTTGCAGAAATGAAAAAAAATGAAAAAAAAGAAAACAGGTAAGTCGACATGAAGTGTTCCAGACTAATCCGATATGTGATGAAACCAAACGACGGAACCATTTTATTGTGGCACTTACCAGCAGTTACCACTGATAGCACAGTGATTAACACCAAGCGTGAATGTGCATCGTTTTCCTGTCATTCCTCGCTCTAAGGCGAATTAGCAGGTTGCTAACTTGTTGGTGTAAATATCTAATAATAAATCAGTACTTAAATATGCAGCTCTAAAACTGGCAGTATATTTACAATGAGCAGCCAATATTGTTTTTGGCTAGTATGCCGATATTTTCCCGGTGATATATCGACATACCGATATTCTTTCGGAATATCAAAAGCCGATAAATGCGTACTTTTAAATATCGATACATCGAATTCCCGATATTTTTAAAAATATTAATAAGCGTAGCTGTCACTTAACGAACGAGAGCGGCGTGAAGCTGTCAGCGCAGGCAAGCAACACTGCATGAAATAGAAGCAGAAATGAACGTGGGACGTCTGAATAACCCAAGAATTAGGTCAGTGCGGCCGATATGCTACGACAGGAGCCGACCGGCGCGGCTTTGCCGACAGCACGACATCGCTACAGCGCCTCTCCTGGGCCCGTAATCAAACAGTGTAGGTTGGAACCAAGGCAACTGAAAAACCGTGCCCTGGTCAGATGAGTGCCGATTTCAGTTGGTGACAGCTGATGGCAGGAGTCGAGTGTCTAGCAGACTCCATGAAGCCATGGACCCAAATTGCCAACAAGGAATTGTGCAAGCTGTTGGTGGCTTCATAATGGTGCGGGCTGTGTTCAAATGGGATCAGTAGGTCTTCCGGTCGAACTGAACCTGTCATTGACTGGAAACGGCTATGTTCGGCAACATGGAGCCCCTTTCCAACCATCCATGAACTTGTTCTTGTTGTTGTGGTCTTCAGTCCTGAGACTGGTTTGATGCAGCTCTCCATGCTACTCTATCCTCTGCAAGGTTCTTCATCTCCCAGTCCCTACTGCAACCTACGTCCTTCTGAATCAGTTTAGTGTATTCATCTCTTGGTCTCCCTCTGCGATTTTTACCCTCCACGCTGGCCTCCAATACTAAATTGGTGACCCCTTGATGCCTCAGAACATGTCCTACCAACCGATCCCTTCTTTTAGTCAAGTTATGCCCAAAATTTCTCTTCTCTCCAGTTCTATTCAATACCTCCTCATTAGTTATGTGGTCTACCCACCTAATCTTCAGCACTCTTCTGTAGCATCACATTTCCAAAGCTTCTATTCTCTTCTTGTCCAAACTTTTTATCGTCCATGTTTCACTTCCATACACGGCTATACACCCTACAAATACTTTCAGAAAGGCCGCACGGTATTAGCCGAGCGGTCTGAGGCGCTGCAGTCATGGACTGTGCGGCTGGTCCCGGCGGAGGTTCGAGTCCTCCCTCGGGCATGGGTGTGTGTGTTTGTCCTTAGGATAATTTAGTTAAGTAGTGTGTAAGTTTAGGGACTGATGACCTTAGCAATTAAGTCCCATACGATTTCACACCCATTTGAACATATGAACTTTCAGAAAAGACTTCCTGACACTTAAATCTATACTTGATGCTAACAAATTTCTCTTTTCATCAGAAATGCTTTCCTTGCCATTGCCAGTCTACATTTTATATCCTCTCTACTTCGACCATCATCAGTTATTTTGCTCCCCAAATAGCAAAATTCCTTTACTACTTTAAGCGTCTCATTTCCTAATTTAATTCCCGCAGCATCACCCGCTTTAATTCGACTACGTTCTATTATTATCGTTTTGCTTTTGTTGATGAACTTCGCTTTAACAATTATGCCCCATGTCACTAGACCGCAATTGTTAGTAACTGGTTTGTAGAATATTGTGGACAGTTCGAGTAAATGGTTTGGCCACCCAGATCGCCCGCCGTCAGTACCATCGAACATTTATGGGACGTAGTCGAAAGGTCAGTTCGTGCACAAAATCCTGAATCGGCAACACTCTCGCAATTGTGGACGGTAATGCCCGCCCGGTTAGTCGTGCGGTCTAAATGGTTCAAATGGCTCTAAGCACTATGGGACTTAAGATCTATGGGCATCAGTCCCCTAGAACTTAGAACTACTTAAACCTAACTAACCTAAGGACAACACACAACACCCAGCCATCGCGAGGCAGAGAAAATCTCTGACCCGCCGGGAATCGAACCCGGGAACCCGGGCGCGGGAAGCGAGAACGCTACCGCATGACCACGAGATGCGGGCAAGTGCGGTCTAGCAGACGGATTTCCGGAATGGGAATGAACGCCTGGGCCCTGGCACGAATCATCCCGGCCGTCTTGTGTCGAGGTCCGGTGAGCCGGCCAGTCTGTGGATGGTTTTTAGGCGGTTTTCCGTCTGCCTCGGCGATTACGGGCTGGTTCCCCTTATTCCGCCTCATCTACACTACGTCGGCGATTGCTGCGAAAACAAATTCTCCACGTCGTGTACACCACCATTACTCTACCACACAAACATAGGGGTTACGCTCGTCTGGTGTGAGACGTTCCCTGGGTGTGGGAGGAGTAGGGGGGGGGGGGCGGTTCCACAGGGGGTCGAACTGCACAATAACCCTGAAAGAATGGTTCGGTTTGGGGCGGCGGAGGGGTGAAGTGGACTGCGGTAGTTGTCGTGGGGTTGTGGACCACTGCGGCTGCGGCGGGGACGAAGCCTCTCCGTCGTTTCTAGGCTTCCGGTTAACATACAATACAATATAGTACAATACAATGGTCGGTTATAGATGCAGTATGGCTCAATATTTCTGCAGGGGCTTACAACGAATTGTTGAGTACTTGCCACGTCACGTTTCTGCAAAAGGAGGCCCGACACGATATTAGGAGGTATCCTATGACTTTTATCACCTCCAATGTACTGTCAATATTGAAAATACTGAATACTGAAGCTTCATTGTGGCTTTGGCAACAATAAAATAAGATTCATCCCCAGTCAGCATGAAATCATTTGCTACCTAACGAGCAGTAGGCAAGTGCACAACTATACAGCATTGCTCAATTTATGGTAGAATTCTTGCCTACAAGTGGGTGGCATGACTTTAATTCCTGGGTTTGGTATTTTTTAAAACAAAAGGAGCATAGCCCCCGAGAATTTCCAAGAAGTATAAAATACATATAGATGAATAAAGAAAATTTTACTTTTTAAAAATTTAAACAATACTTATTGACATTTTATATAAAAGACTAGTAATAAAGAAACTATATTTGAATTGAGAAAGGGATTCGGCTAGAAATGCGTTCCAGAGACAATTCCCAAATCGTTGGATTGGACGCGGAGGAGACGGGTCATGGCCGGCTCGTTCGCGAGACTTTACGCCTATGGATTTTTTCTTGTGGGGATTCATAAAGACATTGTTAATAAAGACGTTCCAACTACACCTGAAGATATGCGAGAGAGAATTGTCAGAAATGTGCTTCGATAAGTGCCGATGTGATGAGGAATGCCACTCAATTCATGATAAGATTACAGCACTGCATTGATACCAATGGTCATCACTTCGAACATCTTCTGTAAATGGACGTTCAAGCCACCTTTGTGACCTTCGTTGACCCTCAAAGACCTTACTGCTACACATCACTGCATTCGTCTCGATTGTGGCTATCACAAAATAAGTACCAAACCACAGCAACCCATAAAAAAAGTTGACCTTTATATCTCTGACGTGACCCCACCTTGCGACAGAAAACCATCATATTATGGCCCCCGTTGTCCGATGCAACTTTTGTGCCACAACCTTTTCAGTTCCTATCATACTTTCGGAGCTATTCTTGGTGGTAACAGTTAGTGGCTCACCCTGTATATTTAATGCTTCACTGAACATACTCCAGTGTTTAAAAATTTGGATCAGCAGGGAATCGAACCCAGATATTCCCAGATGCCTGGCGTGCATCTTACCAAAGAGACAAGCTATCAAAAATATTAGCCTTGCTTTAGAGTATTTAAGATGATAGGAAAACTTCTAAATACGTTTTCTAGAGAACTTTTTAGAGTTACGTCTAACGTCTTTTCGCCATTGATACTTGAGTTATGAACTTCACGTATCATAAATATAAAAAAGTTGTAAGGCTCTGATTGGCTTGTCGTCTCCTTGTTAACCAAAATGGATTCGTTCATGCACTGTTGCTTTAAGCTCTTACGGAAAACCTGCATAAAGTAACTCAAACATTTTTAAATAAACACGTGGAATGATAGTCTTACGGGACATGATTCTCTTACTGACTACAATCAGTTGGTGCGCTGAGAATCATAATGCCTAAGCCGAAATATAATCGATTCTTAGATTCTAGCGTGTATGGATGCTCCTGACATCTGTTGATCTAATAGTGAAACAGTTTCATCAATATCTGTAACCTCACACTTTATATATGAACTTGCACCAAGAGCTGTCCTACAAATTTATGGATATTCATTTCCACATGGGACTAGAGCAGAAAGTATAATTTTGTTGATATGCAGTGATCAGTTGTTATCTAGGATGGACAACATAATTTAGTGTCTGAATCACGTACATTGTGCTAATATTTCATAATCGGAGGTATATCGAGTTTTATGTCAACCTCAATCCACAGAATGTGCTTAGTGAAAATGAAAGTGAAAGAAATGGAAATGAGATTCATGAAATGTCGGAACAGGTCATAATCATCTCGGGACATAGATATTTTGTCAATTAACACAAATAATAAATAAAATCTTAAATATTAATTAATATTTCATAACATAAAGTGGGTACATAATTTTTCTAAAGGAAGTATAGGAAGTTGAGAGTCTGTTAGGAAACAATTCAGGCATTTGAGACTGTTAGTTTGTCCATAAATTTGGTTTTCACTGACATATATTTTTCTCACAACTTTATTTCTGTGCTTTAGGCACTTATGGTTCTCTGTGCCTCAGTTGTATACATGCAGAGAAATAATGATTTATGCATCCCTGTTCAGGTTTTTCAATAAATAATTTATAGCTGTTTGCATATTTGTTAAAAGATAATAGAGATTTATTCATTTCACAGCTAGCACCAAGAGCTTTAAACTTCGTCCATATGTGTACATTGCCTGTTTGCATAATTGGTTATGGACTTTATAAGTAATTTCACTTTCATATGTTAATAACTTCGTTAAGGATAATGTTATAAACATGGTAATAATTCTAGCGAGCTCGTATCACTGTTGCGAATCCGACTCTGTCGTTAGCGTTTACGTTGTTCGTCTGTAAACAGTTTTGGTGTTTTCAGTGCACATATCACGTTTTCAGTTTTGCACATTCAATCACTTGGCCAGCCTGCTTCATCAGCGGGCATGCCGCTTGAGTTTCCACGTTCGTGAGATTTGCAAGTCGCCATTTCACTGTTACCGGCAGCTCGGTACCGGGCGTGGTCAATCGCTGACGTCCACCGTCTGGCCACTTTGCCCAGCATCGGGTCTGACTCACCTTGCTCAGCTGTAACTGGGTTTTCTCTTTCGATGCTAGTCACTTGTCAGGATGAGCATAACTGCAAAGGGCATTTCATTCTAAAGCATTATGACAGGATGAAAAACACTAAATAAATTACTATTTCTATCTTGACAACATTTGGGCAGGATGGGTTCTTCCTTGGCTCGAGTATGAGGTAGAATGAAACAGCATTTTTACATAAAATAACTTTTATTGAAAGTTTCGCACAACTGTTTCCTTACTGGATGTTGTGGCTGGGAGAGCGGCAGCTGTGTCGTTTGTGACGCCTTCTGCTGAGGCGCGCGTAGCGTTGCGCAGCTGGAGGTAAGCCGCCAGCAGTGGTGGACGTGGGTAGAGAGATGGCGGAGTTTTGAAATTTGTAAGAATTGGTGTCATGAAGTGATATATATATTATGACTACTAAGGTAAATACATTGTTTGTTCTCTATTAAAATCTTTCATTTGCTAACTATACCTATCAGTAGTTAGTGCTTCCGTAGTTTGAATCTTTTATTTAGCTGGCAGTAGTGGCGCTCGCTGTATTGCAGTAGTTCGAGTAACGAAGATTTTTGTGAGGTAAGTGATTTGTGAAACATATAGGTTCTGATTACGTCTGGCAGTGTGTATCTCATGTCGCAGTCTCGCCCAGTTGACTCGGTGCGGTGGCCCGTTTAATTATTGAGAACGAAGTCGTGAATCGGATGGTGATACCTTGGATATGGCGTCCCACTGTTTCTCTTCTCTATGCGGCCGCGTGTGTTGTGTGTCGACCAGCGGAGCGGCGCGGCGGGAGAAGGCCAGTGTCCCGGACTCGAACAACGGACTCCCGCTTGCCAGTCTTTGGCTTTCCGATCTTCATCCCAGCTCAGAGGTTACTGCTGATGTGAGGCCGTCTCCTTCCCGTCCTCACGAGTCACCCGAGTACATAAAAATCTGTCTTCAAATACCTTCTAACTTCTGTCTTCTGGCGGCGAGGCTGCTGCTTGCTATTCCATTACAGCGGCGGACTTGGTGCTTCCGTGTACGATGTAGTCTCTTCCTGCATGACCGTCTTCAGCTCCGAAACTGAACTGAAAACTAATCTTCTTCTCGGGCCCACTGCGTCTTGCGTATTTATTCACTTCAGTTCACTGGAGGTGAACGACTTCACGGTCATTGCCTCTTCTGTCACGTTGAAAAGCTTCTCGAAGAATCTTCTTAACGTCGGTCATTGGCTCTTGGAATGTAGGCGAGGGCCTTTGATCACATGTGACAATTGAGAAACACCTGAGCCGGTCATTGCCTCTTCTGTCACGTTGAAAAGCTTCTCGAAGAATCTTCTTAACGTCGGTCATTGGCTCTTGGAATGTAGGCGAGGGCCTTCTAAACATTCATGGTGGTGTCTGTTTGTTCTATATCGTGTCTCCCTACCACTTTCGCGCAACGACGCTCTGAGTGAGTTTTTTAGGGAATTAACTAGTTTGAACCTGGGACCTGTTGCTGGTAAGGAGACGCCAGACCACACATGACATGTAGAATTCAGAAGAGTTCAGTGAGACTAGCGATGATATAACCAAATACTAAATGATCTCAGCGTCAGCTCCACTGCACTCCCTGTAAAAGAATCTTAATACTAACTAAATTTAGTGGAAAGGGTTCAAGGCTTTCCTATTTTTAGTTAGCTGGTAAAATAACGTCGAAAAAGCAGTTAAGTTTACCACTGGAAATTTTATTCTATTCACAAAACATCATTTATAAATTGCACTATTGATAAAAAGAAATGTTTTAATACAGGATGGTAAAAACCAACTGCGTTCAACAAAAATTTGAACGAATAATCCCTGAATGGGTTTCCAAGTTCTACAATCGATCGAAGGATGACCTATGCCATATCACATCTATAATCTCGGTTTAATTTCAGTTTCACAAAAGAGAAAACTATCAAAATGGTCTACAGTGACCCTCAGTTACCTTTAATTACTTATTTAACTTGTCGTAAATTACAGTGGCTGATGTGGCTTCTCAATAACTATGTTGTTGTTGTTGTCTTCAGTCCTGAGACTGGTTTGATGCAGCTCTCCATGCTACTCTATCCTGTGCAAGCTGCTTCATCTCCCAGTACCTACTACAACCTACATCCTTCTGAATCTGCTTAGTGTACTCATCTCTCGGTCTCCCTCTACGATTTTTACCCTCCACACTGCCCTCCAATGCTAAATTTGTGATCCCTTGATGCCTCAAAACATGTCCTACCAACCGATCCCTTCTTCTAGTCAAGTTGTGCCACAAACTTCTCTTCTCCCCAATCCTATTCAATACTTCCTCATTAGTTACGTGATCTATCCACCTTATCTTCAGTATTCTTCTGTAGCACCACATTTCGAAAGCTTCTATTCTCTTCTTGTCCACTTGTCCACTTGTTTCACTCCAAAGAAATATTTTCAGAAACGACTTTCTGATACATAAATCTATATTCGATGTTAACAAATTTCCCTTCTTCAGAAACGCTTTCCTTGCCATTGCCAGTCTACATTTTATATCCTCTCCACTTCGACCATCATCAGTTATTTTACTTCCTAAATGGCAAAACTCCTTTACTACTATAAGTGTCTCATTTCCTAATCTAATTCCCTCAGCATCACCCGATTTAATTTGACTACATTCCATTATCCTCGTTTTGCTTTTGTTGATGTTCATCTTATATCCTCCTTTCAAGACACTGTCCATTCCATTCAACTGCTCTTCCAAGTCCTTTGCCGTCTCTGACAGAATTACAATGTCATCGGCGAACCTCAAAGTTTTTACTTCGTCTCCATGAATTTTAATACCTACTCCAAATTTTTCTTTTGTTTCCTTTACTGCTTGCTCAATATACAGATTGAATAACATCGGGGAGAGGCTACAACCCTGTCTCACTCCTTTCCCAACCACTGCTTCCCTTTCATGCCCCTCGACTCTTATGACTGCCATCTGGTTTCTGTACAAATTGTAAATAGCCTTTCGCTCCCTGTATTTTACCCCTGCCACCTTCAGAATTTGAAAGAGAGTATTCCAGTCAACATTGTCAAAAGCTTTCTCTAAGTCTACAAATTCTAGAAACGTAGGTTTGCCTTTTCTTAATCTTTCTTCTAAGATAAGTCGTAAGGTCAGTATTGCCTCACGTGTTCCAATGTTTCTACGGAATCCAAACTGATCCTCCCCGAGGTCCGCATCTACCAGTTTTTCCATTCGTCTGTAAAGAATTCGCGTTAGTATTTTGCAGCTGTGACTTATTAAACTGATAGTTCGGTAATTTTCACATCTGTCAACACGTGCTTTATTTGGGATTGGAATTATTATATTGTTCTTGAAGTCTGAAGGTATTTCGCCTGTCTCATACATCTTGCTCAACAGTTGGTAGAGTTTTGTTATGACTGGCCCTCCTAAGGCCGTCAGTAGTTCTAATGGAATGTTGTCTACTCCGGGGGCCTTGTTTCGAATCAGGTCTTTCAGTGCTCTGTCAAACTCTTCACGCAGTGTCGTATCTCCCATTTCGTCCTCACCCACATCCTCTTCCATTTCCACAATATTGTCCTCAAGTACATCGCCCTTGTATACTTTCTATATACTCCTTCCACCTTTCTGCCTTCCCTTCTTTGCTTAGAACTGGGTTGCCATCTGAGCTCTTGATATTCATACACGTGGTTCTCTTCTCTCCAAAGGTCTCTTTAATTTTCCTGTAGGCGGTATCTATCTTACACCTTGTGAGATATGCTTCTACATCCTTACATTTGTCCTCTAGCCATCCCTGTTTAGCCATTTTGCACTTCCTGACGATCTCATTTTTGAGACGTTTGTATTCCTTTTTGCCTACTTCATTTACTGCATTTTTATATTTTCTCCTTTCATCAATTAAATTCAATATTTCTTCTGTTACCCAAGGATTTCTAGCAGCCCTCGTCTTTTTACCTACTTTATCCTCTGCTGCCTTCACTACTTCATCCCTCAGAGCTACCCATTCTTCTTCTACTGTATTTCTTTCCCCTATTCCTGTCAATTGTTCCCTTATGCTCTCCCTGAAACACTGTACAACCTCTGGTTCTTTCAGTTTATGCAGGTCCCATCTCCTTAATTTCCCGCATTTTTGCAGTTTCTTCAGTTTTAATCTACAGGTCATAACCAATAGATTGTGGTCAGAGTCCACATCTGCCCCTGGAAATGTCTTACAATTTAAAACCTGGTTCCTAAATCTCTGTCTTACCATTATATAATCTATCTGATACCTTTTAGTATCTCCAGGGTTCTTCCACGTATACAACCTTCTTTCATGATTCTTAAACCAAGTGTTAGCTATGATTAAGTTGTGCTCTGTGCAAAATTCTACTAGGCGGCTTCCTCTTTCATTTCTTAGCCCAAATCCATATTCACCTACTATGTTTCCTTCTCTCCCTTTTCCTACACTCGAATTCCAGTCACCCATTACTATTAAATTTTCGTCTCCCTTCACTATCTGAATAATTTCTTTTATTTCATCGTACATTTCTTCAATTTCTTCGTCATCTGCAGAGCTAGTTGGCATATAAACTTGTACTACTGTAGTAGGTGTGGGCTTCGTATCTATCTTGGCCACAATAATGCGTTCACTATGCTGTTTGTAGTAGCTTACCCGCATTCCTATTTTCCTATTCATTATTAAACCTACTCCTGCATTACCCCTATTTGATTTTGTGTTTATAATCCTGTAGTCACCTGAGCAGAAGTTTGTTCCTCCTGCCACCGAACTTCACTAATTCCCACTATATCTAACTTTAAGCTATCCATTTCCCTTTTTAAATTTTCTAACCTACCTGCCCGATTAAGGGATCTGACATTCCACGCTCCGATCCGTAGAACGCCAGTTTTCTTTCTCCTGATAACGACATCCTTCTGAGTAGTCCCCGCCCGGAAATCCGAATGGGGGACTATTTTACCTCCGGAATATTTTACCCAAGAGGATGCCATCATCATTTAATCATATAGTAAAGCTGCATGTCCTCGGGAAAAATTACGGCTGTAGTTTCCCCTTGCTTTCAGCCGTTCGCAGTACCAGCACAGCAAGGCCGTTTTGGTTAATGTTGCAAGGCCAGATCAGTCAATCATCCAGACTGTTGCCCCTGCAACTACTGACAAGGCTGCTGCCCCTCTTCAGGAACCACACGTTTGTCTGGCCTCTTAACAGATACCCCTCCGTTGTGGTTGCACCTACGGTACGGCCATCTGTATCGCTGAGGCACGCAAGCCTCCCCACCAACGGCAAGGTCCATGGTTCATGGGGGGGGGGGGGGGGGGGGGGGGGGCTCAATAACTATATAAAAGAAAAATCATCGCGTTTCAGATCTTTTCTTCAAGTGGCAAATGTGAACACCATGAGTTTTAATTAGCGATAGACACTAGTATTACGCAAAAAAGGGGTGTAACAGATGAGTCTTCTGCAGTTCTGAGTGATGCCTTATGCGCTCAAAAATGCGGCATCACGTGCGTTCATTACCTTGTCGGTGTTTAGGCAGCGTCAGGGCGGCAGCGGCCGGCGCAGCAGCCATCCATCTCGCCATCTCGGAACCAACTCTCCTCCAACTTCTCCTTACTACAATTTACCGAAGTTGGTTTAAAAAAACTATCTGGCTGTGTTTTCATCTGACCAATCAGGGTCTCAATGTTAACCTTAAGCTCCGCCTACAAAAATTCTGTTTATCCAATGAGGAACGTTATACGTTTCGTGGTGGGGCAATGTTTTTAAAGTTTGCAAGGTAACAGAGACGCTAAAAAGTCTCACGCTAAAATCTGCAGCTAGTGTGGTCCTTTTAGCGTTATAGTAAGATCTATACTGCTCTTCTGGAGGGCTCTAGCTTTTAACATCGGCTGGGGGTGGTCCTTGACATACCCGAGACGCGAAAAAGTCTCACGCTAAAACGTGCAGGTGGTAGTTGTACAGGTAGGCTGGGCCGTCGTTCCTTATCGTAGGGCCTTCTAGCTTAACACGGTTCTGCTCTCGGCTTCTGTCCTTGTTTCTCCCCTCGGAACTGCGTCTGCCTCACGGTGGGAAGGTACGACATGCATTTAGGCATTCTTGTGTTAGTGTATGGTATTCCATTTTCTCACTCGTTACTCGTATTACTTTGGTTAATTTAATGTCACGATTTATTCCGAGCTATGTGACATACTACTCGATTTGCTTATTATGTCAGGGTTTTCATGTATGTTGTTGGATTTACCTGACACCTTACAGCCTTTGATCACATGTGACAATTGAGAAACACGTGAGCCGGTGATTGCCTCTTCTGTCACGTTGAAAAGCTTCTCGAAGTATTTTCTTAACGTCGGTCATTGACTCTCGGAATGTAGGCGACTGCCTTTGATCACATGTGCCAATTGAGAAACACGTGAGCCGGTGATTGCCTCTTCTGTCACGCTGAAAAGCTTCTCGAAGAATCTTCTTAACGTCGGTCATTGGCTCTTGGAATGTAGGCGAGGGCCTTTGATCACATGTGACAGTTGAGAAACAAGTGAGCCGGTTGGGCGATGCCCTGACGGCTGAATCGACAGCTTCTCCTTATGTGGGGAGGGCGACGGCTTCTCCTGACGTTCTGACTTCATGCTCATTGGCTCTTCTGTCACTGCTGCTCTGTGCGCTGTTTGCCAGTGTGTAATTCTTCTAAACTAAACTTAGTATCTCATTTATTTCCTAATTTCTACTTCACTTCACATTGATTTCACTAATTTATTTACCTGTCTTAAGTACCACTCAACATAGCCACATTAAGGCAACTTACCAGCCACGGCCACTCAAGTAAATACTCTGCCTACACATACAATACTTAGCGGGCTCGCCAGTCGTTACGTCACACTATCCATAAAGTTCCACTATCATTTTAACTGTCATATCGGGAAATTATTGGAACATCATCGTTTGCTGTAAAATGTTTAGCACCTCTCATTTCTTCCTGTTCTACAAATCCGGTGTGTGCTCCACTCATCTCTCGTAGAATATCAAGGCGATGTTCGAGTTCTGATTTTTTTCTGAGTTAATGTACCAGAGTCTACACTTCTGTTTGCTTCATTAATTTGTGCACCAAGAGTAGCAATGTTGCTCAGTGATGTTGCGTATATG
The DNA here is from genome assembly GCF_023897955.1 of Schistocerca gregaria. NCBI lineage: Eukaryota > Metazoa > Arthropoda > Insecta > Orthoptera > Acrididae > Schistocerca > Schistocerca gregaria. Next base: position 462,795,515 of record NC_064927.1, on the reverse strand, counting down.
TGATCCTTCATGTTGCTCCACAAAAAGAATGTCATGACGTACAGAGAGTGCGAGGGCTGCGGTACGGCGCAATCATTACTTATCCAGTTCTCTGGACAGCTGTCCTTCTACACATCCCGCACCTTCTAACTCCAATGTCGGGATGCACCATCGTGTTGAAACATGATGGACAGCGGTGGTTCTCCGATATTTGGCAGCAGGATCTACTCTAATGCCCCTCCAAACCCTGAGCTTTGAGCTATCAGGGAAATGTTCACAAGTGTTGTCTGCGTTTTCGGAGGCTCAGAGCTAATGTTGCGGCGGTATACATGTCCAGAAATGTGGAACGTTCCTTCATCTAGAAACAGGCACCTTTTCACGTAGGCATTGTCAGAATTATGGCGGACAGAATTGGACACGTGAATGCATACCGCAGAGGACAATCGTTCGGCGGCCAGGCTTGGGCCTTTGGGACTTGTATGCTGAAGATTTAATAGTCATGTGTGACTGGAATTCAACAGTAGGAAAAGGGAGAGAAGGAAACATATTAGGTGAATATGAATTGGGGCTAAGAAATGAAAGAGGAAGCCGTCTAGTGGAATTTTGCACAGAGCATAACTTAATCATAACTAACACTTGGTTCAAGAATCATAAAAGAAGGTTGTATACATGGAAGAATCCTGGAGATACTAAGAGGTATCAGATAGTTTATATAATGGTAAGACAGAGATTTAGGAACCAGGTTTTAAATTGTAGGACATTTCCAGGGGCAGATGTGGACTCTGACCACAATATATTGGTTATGAACTGTAGATTAAAACTGAAGAAACTGCAAAAAGGTGGGAATTTAAGGAGATGGGACCTGGATAAACTGACTAAACCAGAGCTTGTACAGAGTTTCAGGGAGAGCATAAGGGAAAATTGACAGGAATGGGGGAAAGAAATACAGTAGAAGATGAATGGGTAGTTCTGAGGGACGTAGTAGTAAAGGCAGAAGAGGATCAAGTAGGTAAAAAGACGAGAGCTAGTAGAAATCCTTCGGTAACAGAAGAGATACTGAATTTAATAGATGAAAGGAGAAAATATAAAACTGCAGTAAATGAAGCAGGCAAAAAGGAATACAATCGTCTCAAAAATGAGATCGACAAGAAGTGCAAAATGGCTAATCAGGCATGGCTGGAGGACAAATGTAAGGATGTAGAGGCTTATCTCCCTAGGGGTAAGATACATACAGCCTACAGGAAAATTAGAGAGACCTTTGGAGAAAATAGAGCCACTTGTATGAATATCAAGAGCTCAGATGGAAATCCAGTTCTAAGCAAAGAAGGGAAAGCAGAAAGGTGGAAGGAGTATATAGAGGGTCTATACAAGAGCGATGTACTTGAGGACAATATTATGGAAATGGAAGAGGATATAGATGAAGATGAAATGGGATATACGATACTGCGTGAAGAGTTTGACAGAGCACTGAAAGACCTGAGTCGAAACAAGGCCCCGGGAGTAGACAACATCCCATTAGAACTACTGCAAGATGTATGAGACAGGCGAAATACCCTCAGACTTCAAGAAGCATATAATAATTCAATCCCAAAGAAAGCAGGTTTTGACAGATGTGAAAATTACCGAACTATCAGTTTAATAAGCCACAGCTGCAAAATACTAACGCGAATTATTTACAGACGAATGGAAAAACTGTGTCGCGTCCCAAGCGTGGGTTTTGCGAGGGATTGAGCGACACGGTTCGTAAACGGGAATTAGCCGGTTGACCTAATTGAGAGGGAGACTTTTGATCTGGCTAAGATGTTAAATTCCCTGGTGTGAAGGTACAAGGCTAGGATGTTGGTAGAAGTAAACTCGTATGGACGTTATAACAGTTCTAATTTATTCATAAAGAATACAGATCACCCTAACTGCGTAGTGATTGTACCTACAGAATAGCCAAGCCCATTACAGAGACAGTGACTGACTTCCACCGTTCTGGCTGCCTGATAGAATTTTCCAGCACTTTGCTGCCCACACTAGCACCCTACGTCAGAGTCCCGCGGTCGCTGCCTAAACGCTCATCGGCGACTATCTCCAACTGTCTGCCTGCAGCCCGCCCTCAGCCCAAGTCGGCTGCTACTCACGCTGACTACCGTCGCTGCCTAAACCCGAGAGAGAGAGATCCCCGGAGCGGCGTGCCTCCGAGTTTTGTTAGCTCTTCCCCTTCGACCCCGCCAGCGCTTGGCATGACGTAGCGTCGAGTGCAACTTTTCCTTATTAGGGATTGTTTTAGTATTAACTTCAGTACTTTTCTTCAGAAGCTGGGTGGAGGGGTAGAGGGGCCTCTCCCTATATGGTCACGCACTGCGTCCTGAGCCCTTCATTGGCTCCTCATGACGTAGTGCGGTCCCCACCTAGGGCCCTCTTTCTTTCTCTCTCCGCTCCCAGACTTCTCCCTCTAGCCAAGAGTGTTGATACTGTAAGTTATTGCTTATTAAGGGACCTGCCCAGAGCGCCCTTTTTATCTTAATAGCTGAGTCTGCTTCCTTGCTTATCACGCGCAGCTGCCTGGCCGCTTGGACCGCCGCCTCGGCTATCTGGCTGCGTCGTTATCTTTTGTGACCCCTCTGACACGCCTGGCGTCCCCTGTTAACTCTATCTCCCCGTATGATTTCTGGTGTATCGTCTGAGAACAACTGCATTTAGACTTGGCTTTTCTGCGGTTACAACAACTGGTAGAAGCCGATCTCGGGGAAGATCAGTTTGGATTCCGTAGAAATGTTGGAACACGTGAGGCAATACTGACCTTACGACTTATCTTAGAAGAAAGATTAAGGAAAGGCAAACCTACGTTTCTAGCATTTGTAATTTAGAGAAAGCTTTTGACAATGTTGACTGGAATATTCTCTTTCAAATTCTAAAGGTGGCAGGGGTAAAATCCAGGGAGTGAATGGCTGTTTACAATTTGTACAGAAACCAGATGGCAGTTATAAGAGTCGAGGGCCATGAAAGGGAAGCAGTAGTTGAGAAGGGAGTGAGACAGGATTGTAGCCTCTCCCCAATGTTATTCAATCTGTATATTGAGCAAGCAGTAAAGGAAACAAAAGTAAAATTTGGTGTAGGTATTAAAGTACAGGGAGAAGAAATAAAAACAATGAGGTTCGCCGATGACATTGTAATTCTGTCAGAGACAGCAAAGGACTTGGAAGAGCAGATGAACGGAATGGACAGTGTCTTGATAGGAGGATATAAGATGAACATCAGCAAAAGTAAAACGAGGATAATGGAATGTAGTCGAATTAAATCGGGTGATGCTGAGGGAACTAGGTTAGGAAATGAGACACTTAAAGTAGTAAAGGAGTTTTGCTATTTGGGGAGCAAAATAACTCATGATGGTCTGAAGAAAAGAAATTTGTTAACATCCAGTATTGATTTAAGTGTTAGGAAGTCTGAAAGTATTTGTATGGAGTGTAGTCATGTATGGAAGTGAAACATGGACAATAAATAGTTTGGACAAGAAGAGAATAGAAGGGTTAGAATTATGGTGCTACAGAACAATGTTGAAGATTAGGTGGGTAGATCACGTAACTAATGAGGAGGTATTGAATAGGATTGGGAAGAAGAGAAGTTTGTGGCACAACTTGACGAGAAGAAGGGATCGGTTGGTGGGACATGTTCTGAGGCATCAAGGGATCACCAATTTAGTACTGGAAGGCAGCGTGGAGGGTAGAAATCGCAGAGGGAGACTAAGAGATGAATACACGAAGCAGATTCAGAAGGACGTAGGTTTCAGTAGGTACTGGGAGATGAAGGAGCTTGCGCAGGATAGATTAGCATGGAGAGTTGCATCAAACCAGTCTCAGGACTGAAGACCACAACAACAACATACAATGCAAAAAGGCGTGACAGCCTATGTAGCACTTTATAGACATATAGTTTTATTACAGAACTCTCTACAGTTACCAGATGTTTGAAATAATGCTTTGTAAACCACCATATGTATCAAGGCAACTTTCCACCGGTTTCGGTTTAAACAGCATCATCACTGGAGGGGAAGCTGGCCAATGCTGACCGACGTACATATCATTACAATGCCACCTCACTATAATTTTACTTGTCTCGTTCACACAGTATTTGCTAATCATTACAGCAACTTGTGCCAGATGATCACGATTACAAGTTTACGGCCGGACGCAGTGGTCTTGCGGTTCTAGGCGCGCAGTCCGGAACCGTGTGACTGCTACGGTCGCAGGTTTGAATCCTGCCTCGGGCATGGATGTGTGTGATGCCCTTAGGTTAGTTAGGTTTAAATAGTTCTAAGTTCTAGGAGACTGATGACCACAGCAGTTGAGTCCCATAGTGCTCAGAGCCATTTTTTGAACAAGTTTACGTTACTGACATAACTTACTGTAATTATTAGCAAGTATTTTGTAAGACAAGACAGAGCCAAGTTTATTGTGAGGTTCCATCGTACTGATATGTACACATAAGTCACCGTTATACGTCATTACCTCCTGTGATGTTTTGTGAGTCTAAACCAGTAGAGGAATAAAATTGTGCATTATTTCAACTTGATAGATAGTTGATTTGGCTTTCGGCCATTTGTGATATGCACGGCACATGAATTCTGGGGGCTGTGTCGAAATGCAGCTTGCACTCTGTCAACATGTTCTTCAGTCACAGGAAGACGTCCACTTCGAGAAAAAACGTTTACACTGTCTGTCTGTCTGTTTTACATTTTTTGAACCTCCTCATTATGTTTCCTTTTGCCAGTGGTGACCTTCCAGACTGGCCTCGGTAATTCCATAGTACTGTTTTCACAAATTTGGGTTCTGCTTACCAGATTACACATGCAGCTTCTGCTACTCTGTCGCCATTTTGATGCACTCCCAATCAAATCTGCAACAAAGGAGAAACGAATATAGCGTTGAAAGCTGCTAAACGTTTTACAACAAACCATGAAGCTCTTTCGCTAATAGTTTCCGAGTTACCATTTTCGGAAATGGTACGGGGACTTTATAGACACCTTGTACACCACCTGTTGGAAGATTCTGCCCAGAACCATCATCTGTTTTCCTTGCTTTTCCCTTCATCCCCTTATTTTTCAGTTATATTATAACGCTATCAGTGTCGAAGTGGACTACATTGAAATACGGATCACTATGAAATTTCCTAGTAAATCAAAACAGGTATTGGATCGGAATTCCAATCTACAACCATGGGTTTCGCGGTCAGTGCTTGTATCGAGTCAGAGATTCGATGATGACTCACTATGTGCCTCACAGTACTTTCTTCAGTACCTCGTCTCGTGTCCTCTAAACTTGAAGGGCTCTCCTGTACACCTTGCGAGACTGTCAGCCCTAGAAGAATAGCAGGTTTCGGTATCGCTGAGAGTTTTAAGCTGCCATGATGTTGCAAAACAGAGCACACTTCGATACACAGTAAAAGGTTTATTATGAAAGATTAATAGCGTTTTTCGTATAGACTCCTGTTTCGTGTGTTACCACTTTATGACACAAGTCCCCCCCCCCCTTATTGTTGCCTTCAGTGTACTATTTCCCCATATCCACTCTCTCCTTCGAATTTAAGAGTGCATTTCCTGTGGCACTCATAATGTTACTATACTTGCTTTTAATTACAGCAGAATTTAAAACAGACTTTGAAGATGTAAGAGCAAGTAAGGCAGAACAGATAGATGAGACATCATCGGAATTTGTAGAAAGATTGGTGGAAGTGGCAACAAAACGACTATTCACCTTGGTGCGCAAAATGTTTGAGACGGGCTATATACTTTCGGAAAAACGTCATCCACACAATTCCGAAGATTACAAGAGCTGACAAGTGCGAGAATTATCGCACAGTCACCTTAAGAGTACAAGGACCGAAATTGTTGACGAGATTAATATAAGGACGAATGGAATCGAAAATTGAGAATCGGTTAGATGACGACGAGTTTTGCGTTAGGAAAGATAAAGGCACCAGAGAGGCATGCCTGACGTTAGAGTTGATAATGGAAGCAAGACTGATAAAAATTAAGACACTTTCATTGGATTTGTCTACCTGTGAGAAGCTTGCGATAGTTTAAAAAGGTGCAAAATATTTAAAATTACGGGTAATATAGAGCTAAGATGTAGGTATAGACGTGAAATACAAAATATGTATAAGAACGAAGGGAACAATAAGGTGGAAAACCAAGAACGAAGCTCTCTGATTAAAAAAGGTGTGAGGCAGAAATGTACTCTTTTGCCATTACTTTTCACTCAGTGCATAGAACAAGCTATGATAAAAGTAAAAGGAAACTTCAAGAATTGGTACAAAATTCAAGGTGAACGGATATCCAAGTTAAGATCCATTGACGACTTCGCTATCCTCAGTGAAAGTCAAGAAGAATTACATTATCCGTTCAAAGGAATGATGAGTTCTATTGATTACAAATGTAGAAGAAAGTAAATAGAAGAAAGGCGAAAGTAATGAGAAGTAGTAAAAATGAGAACAGCGAGAAACTTAACGTTAGATTTCGGGATAACGAAGACACGAAGTTAAGAAATTCTGCCACCAAGACAGCAAAATAACAAATGACGGACGGAGCGAGGAGGACATCAAAAACAATCACTGACAAAAAGAACATTCCTGGCCAAAAGAAGTCTACTAGCATCAAACATAGGCCATAATTTGGTTCAAATGGCTCTGAGCACTATGGGACTCAACTGCTGTGGTCATCAGTCCTCTAGAACTTAGAACTACTTAAACCTAACTAACCTAAGAACATCACACGGCTCCGGACTGCACGCCTAGAACCGCGAGTCCACCGCGGCCGGCCAGGCCATAATTTGAGGAAGAAGAACGACAAGATGAACCTCAGGCAGTTAACGGTTTTAATCTGCGAGAAGCAGCAGAGGGGAAACTCTGTTCTGGACACGACTCGCTAGACTGCAGCTAACCATTCCTTCACAGTATCCTTTCTTGCACGTGTGCTAGTCCAGTAAGGCGTGTAGGAGTGCGAAACAGGAGAAAGGCGAAGCTGAAGTTCTGAGGGCGTGACGTATTAGCCTAGGATAGCTCAGTCGGTGAGATACTTTCCGAAGAACGACAGCTTCTGGTCTTAGGTCCATCACAGAGTTTTAGTCAGCCGCTCCAACTTCCAATATCATCGGAACAAAAAAAGAACATCATGATGCTCGACGTAAAGTGAAAAGAAGAAAACGAATTTGGAGCACATGGGGTGTAATAAACAAAAAGCACTAATACGTATGTGGTAAGTGATTCAAGGTTCACTCAATGTTGGACAAGAGTATACCGGCTTAAAACCTGATAATATTACCAATACTTCACAATTGATAGTAAAATGTTCTTCAATTCGGCAAAATTTTAAAAATTTCATAATAAATTCTTTTAGTTGGGGAGAACTGCGACAGTGAAAGAATTAGATGATATTGAATCCATAGGTACCATCTATTATGGGTTAAAGATCGTTCTAATATTGTAACAGAAGCTTTCGCCAGGAACTATACCTGAGTTCTGGGTATTGACTATAGGTTCAGTGCTGTATCACAGCCTTTAGATGGATGGGTGTGGAAGAAGAAATGGTGTTGAAGAGGGGGAGGGGAGGGTTTCTACTCAGGCACATTCTTAGAAACACAAAATCAGATGACAGGGAATTTCATGGAGCCTAAATTTATGATGACTCTTCATTATAGAAAATTCTGAACAACTGTTTCCAAACAAAGACTGTTGAACGACAAGTTATCAGACAATACATACACGCCTGTGAGATTCACAATTTAGGCATGCAGTATTGTTAACCGGAATGGTAAAAGACTGGTAAAGGAAACGTGTCTGAAACCACAGAAGAACGATCCGATCTCGTGGCATGTTTGGGAAGACTAAGCAAACAAAAGACTTCCTGGTGGAAATGTTATCAGCAGACTCTGCAAAACAGAGAACTGCGAACAGCAAAGCAAGAAGTAAATCTGAGAATTCGAAACGATGGGAACGTGAAATGACTTCGCTATTCACAAAATTCCGGTCAATAAAGATGAATGGGAATAAATCATAGGCATTCCGATGTCAGCATCTCCACTTTTGTGACTTACAACTGAGATTGGTCCAATAAATCGGTCAGTTAAAGTACTTCGAAGAAACAGATGACTTACAGAAATGCCGGCCGCGGTGGTCTCGCGGTTCTAGGCGCGCAGTCCGGAACTGTGCGATTGCTACGGTCGTAGGTTCGAATCCTGCCTCGGGCATGGATGTGTGTGATGTCCTTAGGTTAGTTAGGTTTAAGTAGTTCTAAGTTCTAGGGAACTGATGACCACAGCAGTTGAGTCCCCTAGTGCTCAGAGCCATTTGAACCATTTTTGAACTTACAGAAATATTTTAACAGCTCCAGATAGACCTGGAGAAACAGATGTCGTTGTCATTATAGGAAACGATGTGTACCGACAATACGTTTTTTTGTTGTCAGTCGTCTAACTGCTCTGATGTAACACACCAACCTGTTCGTCTCAGAGCAGCAGTTTCACTCTACATCCTCAATTACTGGTTATATGTATTACAATCTCTGTCCTCCCCATAGCCTAGGGAAAACTATGCTATCGAACAATTATATCGATAGGTCGTGTGGAGAACCAAAGTGTTTAGGATCTTTGGGAGTGTTAACTCTGCCGCTTGGAGCGCGGGCAGAGCAGAGAGAGTTCGGCTGGAGTAGGGCGGTGGAACAGGTGTGTTGAGTGACGCTCCCGCGAGTTGCCGTACTTTCGGGGTTTGGCATCATGTGATTGGGCTCGACTTCCTATGATAGTTTCTGATACGGTGTCGAGGACGGTAAGCATTAGCTGGCGCACATCAAGAGCCCGTTTCGCCTGGTGACCGTGTCGAGAAGAAGGCGCGCCAACATCCAGCTTCTGCAACAGCGACGGCCGACAATGAGTGACTGTCGCCACCCCCTCGATCGACGGCTTCAAACCTTCAATCAACCAACAAGGAAGACTGGAAGCACTTAAAGTTGTAGAACTGTATGCCAGACCTCAGCTTTTAAAACTGTTGCATTACAAAAATACAGCATCTTAGCATGAACCTTTGTTGCTCATTGTCCCAATTGCATTACCAAGCACGGTCCCTTCCTTTTCTGGAATGAACCCGAGTGTCGTTGAAATTCAAACGCCAGCATTAAAGTAATATCAAAGTAATATCAATCCATTTTCACTGCTTTAATTTCAAAGTCCAGTTACATTATTCATAGCTGGCTACAATATTTTGATTACCCAAGCACAAATTAAGAGTGAGAGTTTTGTTAGCATATTTTAGCTTACCTGTGACTGTAGCTCGGCTTGGTACGTACTAAATGTTATTATGGTTATATGTTCAGAGTCATTTAATTAAAGTTCAAAGTTAAATCACTTATTTCTGAATTGCGTAGATTCAAGTAGCTTTTGAAATGATTGTTTAGGTAGCCCAAGACTACCCATATTTTACTGAATTTCAATGGGCTTCAGAAACAAATCTCACTATTAATTTCAGTCATAAAATTAACTTTCAATTTTCCGGTTTTATTAATTCTTTTGCTAAATTAAGTCAGAGTGTAGCGAAATTTATTACTTCTGGCAAACTTTCAGTTTTCACACAGAACGTGTCAACCTTCAGTTGCCACGCTGTGCTAATTATATGTGCATTAATCTTTCACTTTCATTTATTACAGTAGTTGTCCATACGACTGGCGACCGTAATTTTCCCCAAATCTCAAGTATCTAATTAACGCCAATTAATTGTTAACGTGACAACTGCACATTTATTTTCTTTATTAATTTTACCCTTTTCTCAAAATTAATTTAGACCAATTTCATTTGCATTTTTCCTTTCATCTAGATCCAACCCTTTCCTCCCTCTTTACCGACAAATTAACGATAGCTTTTCCCAAATTTCCATTAGATACATGCGGTTTAATTTTTCACTGTCATTAAGATCGATAAGTGAGGGGGAGGTTACACGTGGCGACCTGGTGACAGGACAATCTTCAGATTTGAGGTTGTTCTGGACACGAATTTTGTATTGTGCAAATCTCGTAACAAAGTACTGGTTACGAAGAGGCCGTTACTTCAGTGAGAACAAGTAGTGGGAGTAATCTTAATTATATTTGAGATTTGGCATTTATATTGAAAATTATTAAAATGAGTGAAGGTAACAATTACCTAAATTTGGTAGGCTTGGATACCGAACAATCGGTCGAAGAGTTGGAAATGCGCACCGCGGTACCCATTGTTCTGGTGCAGGCGGCTAGCATGAAAGACGTGACCGCCGAAACGCTGCAAAGAGCAGAAATGAAATTCCAAACTTTAGAAAATGTTTCGGAATCGAAGGTGATAATCAAATCTGAACCCCGTGATGACGAATACGGAGGGACAATTAAAGAGGAATCCGCTACGGAAGTAAAACCGCTGGTTTTCGGGAATGTAGCTGATTTATTGAATGTTTTGATTAACGAAATCATGGCTCAGTCTAGCAAGATAGAAACTCAGTCGGCAGAAATTAAAGCTCAGGCTGCCAAGCAAGCTCAGTCTGCCAGCAAGAAGCTCAGTCTCAAAAAATTTAACGGAAGCTAGACAATGAGAACGAAGTTATTAATGTTGTTAACAACAATGTTGGAGTTGATAACACAAAAATTGATAAAATCAGAGAACATGTTGTTGTGATTAATACCGAAATTGGTAATCTTAAACAGGAAATGATAGGCGTTCAGGCGGAAATTTCGAGCATAAATACTCGTTTTTATTCCGAAATTAGCAAAATCGAGAAAAGTGTAGGAGAAGCAGTTGCTCCGATCATCGAGAATAAGGTGCCGGTTGTTGTTGATGTTATGGTCTTCAGTCCTCAAACTGGTTTGGAGCAGCTCTCCATGCTACTCTATCCTGTGCAAGCTTCTTCATCTCCCAGAAACCACTGCAACCCACATCCATCTGAATCTGCTTAGTGTAGTCATCTCTTGGTCTCCCTCTATGATTTTTACACGCTGCCCTCCAATACTAAATTGGTGATCCCTTGATGCCTCAGAACATGTCCTACCAACCGATCCCTTCTCCTGGTCAAGTTTGTGCAACAAACGTCTCTTCTCCCCAATTCTATTCAATACTTCCTCATTAGTTATGTGATCTACCCATCTAATCTTCAGCATTCTTCTGTAGCACCACATTTCGAAAACTTCTATTCTCTTCTTGTCCAAACTATTTATTGTCCATAATTCACTTCCCTACATGGCTACACTCCATAAAATACTTTCAGACTTCCTAACACTTAAATCAATACTGGATGTTAAAAAATTTCTTTTCTTCAGACCATCATCAGTAATTTTGCTCACCAAATAGCAAAACTCCTTCACTACTTTAAGTGTCTCATTTCCTAATCTAATTCTCTCAGCATCGCCAGACTTAATTCGACTACATTCCATTATCCTCGTTTTGCTTTTGTTGATGTTCATCTTATATCTTCCTTTCAAGACACTATCCATTCCGTTCAATTGCTCCTCCAAGTCCTTTTCTGTATCTGACAGAATTACGAAGTCATCGGCGAACCTCAAAGTTTTTATTTCTTCTCCATGGACTTTTCTTCTGTTTCCTTTACTGATTGCTCAATATACAGATTGAATAACATCGGGGAGAGACTAAAACCCTGTCTCACTCGCTTCCCAACCACTGCTACCCTTTCATGTCCCTCGACTCTTATAACTGCCATCTGGTTTATGTACAAATTGTAAATAGCTTTTCACTCCCTATATTTTACCCCTGCCACCTTCAGAATTTGAAAGAGAGTATTCCAGTCAACATTGTCAAAAGCTTTCACTAAGTCTACAAATGCTAGAAACGTAAGTTTGCCCTTCCTTAATCTAGCTTCTAAGATAAGTCGTAGGGTCAGTATTGACTCACGTGTTCCAACATTTCTACGGAATCCGAACTGATCTTCCCCAAGATCGGCTTCTACTAGTTTTTCCAATTGCCTGTAAAGAATTCGCGTTAGTATTTTGCAGCTATGACCTATTAAACTGATAGTTCGGTAATTTTCACATCTGTCAACACCTGCTTTCTTTGGGATTGGAATTATTATATTCTTCTTAAAGTCTGAGGGTATTTAGCTTGTCTCGTACATCTTACTCACCAGATGGTAGAGTTCTGTCAGGATTAGCTCTCCCAAAGCCGTCAGTAGTTCCAGTGGAATGTTGTCTACTCCAGGGACCTTGTTTCGACTCAGGTCTTTCAGTGCTCTGTCTAACTCTTCACGCAGTATCGTATCTCCCATTTCGTCTTCATCTACATCCTCTTCCATTTCCATAATATTGTCCTCAAGTACATCGCCCTTGTATAGACCCTCTATATACTCCTTCCACCTTTCTGCTTTCCCTTCTTTGCTTAGAACATGGTTTCCATCTGAGCTCTTGATGTTCATACAAGTGGTTCTCTTATCTCCTAAGGTCTCTTTAATTTTCCTGTAGGCTGTATGTATCTTACCCCTAGTGAGACAAGCCTCTACATCCTTACATTTGTCCTCCAGCCATGCCTGCTTAGCCATTTTGCACTTCCTGTCGATCTCATTTTTGAGACGTTTGTATTCCTTTTTGTCTGCTTCATTTACTGCATTTTTATATTTTCTCCTTTCATCAATTAAATTCATTATTTCTTCTGTTACCCAAGGATTTCTACTAGCCCTCATCTTTTTACCTACTTGATCCTCTGCTGCCTTCACTACTTCATCCCTCAAAGCTACCCATTCTTCTTCTACTGTATTTCTTTCCCCCATTCCTGTCAATTGCTCCCTTATGCTCTCCCTGATACTCTGTACAACCTCTGGTTCTTTTAGTTTATCCATCTTCCATCTCCTTAAATTCCCACCTTTTTGCAGTTTCTTCAGTTTTAATCTACAGGTCATAACCAATAGATTGTGGTCAGAGTCCACATCTGCCCCTGGGAATGTCTTACAATTTAAAATCTGGTTCATAAATCTCTGTCTTACCATTATATAAACTATCTGATACCTTTTAGTATCTCCAGGCTTCTTCCATGTATTCAGCCTTCTTTTATGATTCTTGAACCAAGTGTTACCTATGATTAAGTTGTGCTCTGTGCAAAATTCTACCAGGCGACTTCCTCTTTCATTTCTTTTCCCCAGTCCATATTCACCTACTACGTCTCCTTCTCTCCCTTTTCCTGCTCCCGAATTCCAGTCACCCATGACTATTAAATTTTCATCTCCCTTCACTATCTGAATGTTTCTTTTATTTGATCATACATTTCTTCAATTTCTTCGTCATCTGCGGAGCTAGTTGGCACATAAACTTGTACTACTGTAGTAGGTGTGGGCCTCGTATCTATCTTGTCCACGATAATGCGTTCACTATGCTGTTTGTAGTAGCTTACCCGCATTCCTATTTTCCTATTCATTATTAAACCTACTCCTGCATACCCCTATTTGATTTTGTGTTTATAACCCTTTAGTCACCTGACCAGAAGTCTTGTTCCTCCTGCCACCGAACTTCACTAATTCCCACTATATCTAACTTTAACCTATCCATTTCCCTTTTAAAATTTCCTAACCTACCTGCCCGATTAAGGGATCTGACATTCCACGCTCCGACCCATAGAACGCCAGTTTTCTTTCTCCTGATAACGACATCCTCTTGAGTAGTCCCTGCCCGGAGATCCGAATGGGGTACTATTTTACCCCCGGAATATTTTACCCAAGAGGACGCCATCATCATTTAATCGTACAGTAAAGCTGCATGCCCTCGGTAAAAATTACGGCCGTAGTTTCCCCTTGCTTTCAGCCGTTCGCAGTACCAGCACAGCAAGGCTGTTTTGGTTATTGTTACAAGGCATACAGTAAAGCTGCATGCCCTCGGGAAAAATTACGGCCGTAGTTTCCCCTTGCTTTCAGCCGTTCGCAGTACCAGCACAGCAAGGCTGTTTTGGTTATTGTTACAAAGCCAGATCAGTCAATCATCCAAGACTGTTGACCCTGCAACTACTGAAAAGGCTGCTGCCCCTCTACCGGAACCACACGTTTGTCTGGCCTCTCAAAAAATACCCCTCCGTTGTGGTTGCACCTACGGTACGGCTATCTGTATCGCTGAGGCACGCAAGCCTCGCCACCAACGGCAAGGTCCATGGTTCATGGGGGGGGGGGGGGGGGGGGGGGGGGGGACGTGACGTGACGGAACCAATTCAATTAGTGAAAAAAGAGGATCAATAGAAGGTGGAAACTTTAAAGGCTTTAGTATCCAAAGTAGATACTAAAGTGAGGAAACAGGCTAATACCTGAGAATAGAAAAAGAGGGAAGTGGAAACGCTTGCAACAACCACTTGCCAAGTAATTACGAGAGTGTCGGAATTAGAAAGGAAACTTGATGAAAAACATAGCTATGTGCCAATCTGTGCACATATTTCGCAATTGTTGACGATAGAGGAGCGGTTCGACCCCTTCAAATAAGGCGGTATATACGCGACGTATTTCATTAAGAACTGTGAAAGAGTTTTACCCACATCATGGACTAATGAGAGAAAAATTAATGCTGTTATTGACGTGTTGGCTGGCGATGCCAAGCGTTGGGGCTTAAACCTCAACATCACGAACCCGGCTTTTGACGAGTTAAAAAATTTGTTTCTGGCTGAATACTGGTCAGAGCAAAAACAACAAAGTGTCTGGCGCGAATTTGTCGTATCGAGGCCTTTCGATGCGCTTTCGCGCGGCTCGATGAAGGAGTTTTGTGAGGGCTGGATCCGCGAGTTGGAATATGTCCGTGATCGCCGCACGGAATCCGAAATAGTCTGGGAACTCTACAAGAAGATTCCAGATGATACAAAACGCTACGTAGGAAGCAATTACAGGACAATCAATGATTTCCTGGAAAGAGTTGAGGACGAGGACAATTGGCGCAATAAACGCGACAGTGGTAGAGGCCGAGATAACAACAACGGGTACCTCAGCAACCACAACAACGATAACCATGAGAATAATGCATACCGCAACCATGGCAGCAATTACAATAATGGTTCGGACCGTAATGACAATCGGTACAATGCAAATATTAACAGGAGTGATGGAAACCAGTATCATACTAGCGTGATACGGGCTTCACAGAATAGTAATAACGCCAGAGGGTGTGATCAGCCGCCTCAGCAGCATCCGGGGGGCGTATCTGCTGGGACGAGACAGGGAAACCATTAGCCGCGCCGGTGAGGGGCCGACCGGGCGTGGAGAAATTTTGGCGGCCCAATAATAGGAGAAAACGTAGGTGTCGTCGTTATGAAAATTCCGTATGGAATAATCAAAGGCGGGAGAGTGTGCCAGTGATAGGAGAAAGGAGTGCGCCCACAAGTAGTAGATCAGCTGTAGACACGGCAGCAGAAAATACATTCACTGTCAGTGAGAATAATTCAAGTAGTGTTCCGGAAATCGCTTATAAAGTGGCAGCTGAAACACCCACAGCGGAACTGGAGATTGAGTTTAAGAATAAATCGCAATTGCTGAGAGAAGATCAGATGTCGGATAACACGTCCGTCATCGAGCGAGGGGATGCAGAGAGGGATGATGTCGGGTTAAGGCAGTACGGTCGCTTATACGACGAACTAAGAAATTATATGGGCCTGTACGGGAAAAGTGTTTATGGGGAGCACGGGAAGGATTTGCCGCGTCTCGTCCCGCAGGAAGGTAGTGTTTGTGAAGTGATAGAAAGTTCTGGTCCTAACGGGCAGACTTTACCAGAAATAGTTGATGTTAATGGGGAGTACGAGCAAGATTCGTCGTGTTTCGCCCCGCAGGAGTTGGATGTTGAAGTAGTAACGGAAGGTTCTGGCCCTAACCGGCAGACCTTACCGAAAGTTATAGTGGTAGAAGTGGCCGACCAATCCGAAGCAAAACTCCAGTTTAAACATTGCGAAAGTATTAAGGCAAAAGATAACGAAAATTTTATTGATAGCCGGACACGATTGGTAGAAAAGCACGTAGATTACAGCGTGTATGAGGTTAGAGCTGACGTTATACGGTCGGACGGTAGCAGTGTGGGATGTGCAGATCCAGAGGAAGTAATTGCAGATACTACTGGGCACATTCCTCCAGGTAGATTGGCAGATGAGATCAATCTTACCAAAGAGGATCAACGAATGTAACAATTAGAGAGTTGATAGCAAAGCAACACTCACTAGATGACGAGTTACAGGAAAAGGTTTCGGTATTGGAGGCGAAGCTAGAGACTAAGCCTCAGGACAAACGTGTTGACATTAAAACTGTATTTGAACAGAGGCTGAAAAAGCCGCCAGATAAGCCGGATTTAGGATCAAAGCCGGGTGGTTTTTTCTGGAATGACCTGAATATAGATAGGGATTTATTGTGTGAAAATAAAGAAACAGTCGAGGACAGGTGTAGACAGGTAGTAGTGTCTGTTAATATGCACGACCTACAACTAAAGGTGTTGAGTGACACTGGCGCAGAATTGAGTGCTGTATCTGGGAAAATATTCGAGTTACTGAATGACATACCTGGTATCGTAGTTATGCCAGTGACAGGTGTGAAAATTATCAATGCTACTGGGAAGGACAGTAAACCGGCCACAAAACAGATTTCTGTCAACTTCGAGATGTGTGGGGCACGATTTGAACAAAGAGTTTGTCGTCGTGCCAGACTTATCTACAGAAGTAATTATCGGGTTAGATTTGCTATTAAAGTACCGTGCAATGATTAATTGCGAAAGCAAATCTTTAACATGTACGTCACAAGATAAAACAATAGTATTTAGTTTTGACGAGGCAGGAGATGGTGTTCATAGGCAATACCAGCCTATACACATTGATAACTGACCGGATGCCATTGACGTAGGTATGAATTTGAACTACTATAAAGTGAGGAATCTCGGCATTGACAATAGTGTAGAAAGTGAATTGGAAAGTATTGTAGTCGGTGTGTCAAACGTAACACACGAACAAAGACGAGGACTGTATGAAGTAATAATGAGGAACAAGAGTGTGTTTTCAGACAAACCGGGACTCGTGGAAGTATATAAATGCAAGTTGCATGTAATTGCGCACGAACCATTCTTCGTGAGACCGTATTTGCTCTTATCATTTAGAATTAAATACAAAAATAGAGGGTATCATCATTTCTTTCCTTAAAACACTTATTGCTGTTTTAATATTATAAAATGGTATTGTCACCCAAGCAAAAGGAACATATGAACAAAGAGTAGATATAACCATTAATGTCGGAGTTATGAGCATGATAAATGGCACAATGGAAAAAAAATTAACTTTTAATGATAAATTAAATTACTTGTTAAGCTTAACAAGCTTATAAATTATATCACAAATGCACTCATATCTCCCTTCTGCTTGGGATTAATTCTCTGCGAAAACCCTTTATCTTACCCTATGAAAGCTGGCTGCTTGATTAGCATCCAGTCTTACATCCATTCTAGGATACAAACAAAAACTTCGACTATACATATATTCGTAAGAAACACCTGCCTCAGTCTTTGAATTATCACTACAAAAGAACATACAGAACGCTTTTTTTTTCTTTAAAGAACAAATTACATTACTGGTCACTCTTTGCAAGAGAACATACATATCATCACAACACAACCTGACACAGAAAACAATGTATTACATTGTTTATCTACACCTGTAAAGCTAACAAATGAAGCTGTCGGAAAAGGAAACAGTGCAACGGGGGATAGATAAGATGATCAAATGGGGAGTGATTGAAAGAAGTACTAGTCCATACAATAACGGTTTGGTCACTGTAGCAAAACAGGATGGGAGTATGCGTATTGTGATTGACGCACGCACGTTGAATAGGGTCGTTCAACGCGAAACAGACAGACCAGAGAGTATGGAGGAGATTTTGCAACGTTTTCATGACGTTAAGTTCATGACTAGCCTCGATCTGATGGCTAGTTACTGGCAAATAGAACTCGAAGAAGAATCGAGGCCATACACCGCCTTCTTGTTTGCGGGCAGGTGTTATCAGTATAGAGTACTGCCGTTTGGAATTAATATATCTGTGTCCGTGTTCATCGGGGCCCTAGATAAAGTGCTCAAAGTGAGTTCAAGATTAACTGTATATGTTGACAACATATTGTTGGCCAATGCCACATGGCATGGCCATTGTGACCTGTTAGGTGAAGTTTTTAGAGCATTGCGCCGTGGCGGAATGACTCTAAAGCTAAACAAATGCGAATTTGCGAAGCAGGAGCTGGAATTTTTAGGGCATGTAATTACCACTGCTGGTATTACGAAAGACTCTGAGAAACTAGAGGCAATAAGGAATTGTCCTCCACCTCCTCCACCAAGTCTAGGAAACAGTTAAAAAGTTTTCTAGGACTCACAGAATTTTACCGTAAATTTGTAAAAGGACAAGTGTTTAATGATGAAAATTTGAATAAACTCTTACGCAAAAATGTTCCGTTTGTGTGGACTGACGGGTGTCAGGCCGCTTTCGAGAGATGAAAAGAGGAGTTGTTAAGATGTAACATACTATTTCAGCCTGATTTATCGCTACCCTTCCATCTGGGAACGGATTCGTCGAATTACGGGATGGGGTAGAACTGTTCCAAGAAGTTGGTAAAAGAGAGGATAAGGAACACCGGACGATAGCATTCGGGAGTCGAACTTTATCAAAAAGTGAGCGAAACTACACGATTTCTGAGAAGGAGTGTCTCGCTATCGTGTGAGGATTCAAGAAGTCCAAGGGTTACCTATGGGACCGTAAGGTGATTATTCATCCGGACCATAAGGCGCTCACTTATCTGAAGGATTGTAAACTACTTCACGAATGACTGACTAGGGGGTCGCTGTATTTACAGCAATTCAACTATGACACCTGTTACGTAAAAGAGACCGACAATTGCGTAGCGGATGCGCTGTCGCGGTTGCCCGAGTCTAATCAAGATGTATTTAAAGATGGGTCTTGTCAAATTATACTATTTTAAAGAAGTTGAGGGACGTAAATTAATAGTGAACATCTGTAAGAATCTACGTCGTCATCAGAACGAGGACGGTTGTTTAAATATGGTGAAAACCCGATATGACGAAAGGATTCCAGAAGGAGAGAAATTAAGGAAGTATTACAAGATACACGATCATATCTTGTACATACGTAAGGGTGAAGATAGTAATATTTGGCGGGTATGCTGGCCCACCAAATACGTCACAGAAATAATAGACTACTACCATTTGGCGTATCTTCACTGTGGACCAAAGAAATGTACGGAAAAGCTGAGTGAAGTAGTGAATTTTAGTAGAGGTATATGTGCGAGCTAGGCCGACTTTGCCGTACCTATTGCCACCACAACCATAGGGCATGGGGCAAATATGTAGCTGAATTTGAGAGCATTATGAACAACATGAAACATGAATCCACGGGATTTTCTCCAGAGGAAATCCTGTTAGAAGACTGAAGTAAAACTTTGGTGGAAGAGATAATCAAATTCCCTCCACGGATTCACGTAAGTATTGGTGTGAAAAAAGATCGTTTGCGAGAAGTAATGAAGCTGAAAGCCGACTCTCGCATACGTCGTCATGACGCTCAAGCGCGTTTTGCTAAGTTTCCAATCGGAGACTTAAAACTTGTAAAAGCTCATGAGAAATCGAGCGAGATAGACAATGAAATCTCTAAATTTAAGTTTGTTTATAATGGACCATATAAAGTCATTGGTATACCTCATACAAATGCTTATTGCTGAGAGTATCAAAGCTCTGCAAAACTATTCGGTATACGGAACATTATAGACTTGAAATTTTACCAACCAAGGATGGATTAATACCACAGAATAGGTAAATTGTACAGTATGTAAATATAGAGTGTAAGATTTAACGATTTGCTAGATTGCCATGCTTTTGCCTGACCAAGAGGACATTAAGGAAGTTTTAATTAATATGTAATTAAATTTGACTAAATGATTTAAGACTAACTGATTATTAATCAATTGAAAAATCCAAGCTGCTAGTTTAAGTTTACATCTGAGTCACAGTAGATTATGGAATGTAAATATGATTTTGTAACTAGCTGTAAGATTTCATGAATGTGTGTTTTACTAGTCACTGCCGATGTACTTAGATGCTGTTTTAATTTCAGGCTAGTACATGCGTGTGATGATGGACAGTGTTGAGTAATCCACTGTGAAAGTGTTAATGGACTCCTTCACTCGGGAGTGAGTTTTTCCGAAATAATTCAGTGAAACGGACGTTCTGGAAGTGCCGTTACACAGGCGAGTGAGATCAAGCGTGCCGCACAGGCGGGCGCAACAATACTGGCGAGGCGGAGCCGCTGTCGGCTCTTGTGCCGCTGTCGGCATTCTTTGTACCATCGAGTACGCAAGGCGGAGTTGTTTTTCTTCCCGGACAGCTGATGTCGAAGAATTCTGCTGTCAATATTTATGTTTTTTTTTTCGATCTGCTGTATATTATTTTCTTGTTTAGCGTTAAGTGGACTCTCATGGCAAGAATATTAATTATGAAAAGCTAATATAAAAATGTGAATTCTATGTAATTAATTACTAATTTGCTAATTTAGATCTACCTGTTTTCTTGTGACCATGTACTCTAATTTTGTAAATAGTATTCCATTTATTGATACTGTTAGGAATTTTGCTGATTTAGAATAGCTGAACCATTTTCTATGTTTTCTATGAATTTTAATATGTTGTCAACTGTTTTCTTTTGTGTAATATGACAGAGTGGAATAAGGTGAGGAGTGCCTCCACTCAATTATTATGGTCTAAAAATTGGTTTATAGTTAGTTAGCCCAATGCTAAATTTTCTTGATGTTTTGAGCATATGCATTTCCGCTGTTTTTTCCGTTTTGGGACATTTTCTGAATCTGTTTAAGTTACACGAACATTCTCAGAGAATGTAGGGCACGTGTAACGCCGGAAATACATATCCTCCTATTTTCATCTATTGTACTATAATTTTTTTCCTTATTTTGTTACCTGAAGATAAGACATTTCTGTCTCTTTATATATTGTAATTGTTTTACTATTTGTGTATAGATATTTACTTATGCATTTATGTTGATGTATAATTGGTTTGTTTTGTCGGCCGGTGTGGCCGTGCGGTTCTAAGCGCTTCAGTTTGGAACCGCGTGACCGCTACAGTCGCAGGTTCGAATCCTGCCTCGGGCATGGATGTGTGTGATGTCCTTAGGTTAGTTAGGTTTAAGTAGTTCAGAGTTCTAGCGGACTGATGACCTTAAAAGTTAAGTCCCATAGTGCTCAGAGCCATTTGGTTTGTTTTGTAAATATTATTTGTATTTTTACGCTTGGTCTGGCCTAGGGAAAACTATGCTATCGAACAAATACATCGATAGGTCGTGTGGAGAACCGAAGTGTTTAGGATCTTTGGGAGTGTTAACTCTGCCGCGTGGAGCGCGGGCAGAGAGAGAGTCTGGCTGGAGTAGTGCAGTGGAGCAGGTGTGTTGTGTGACGCTCCCGCGAGTTGCCGCGCTTTCGGGGTTTGGAAGCATGTAATTGCACTCGAATTGCTATGATAGCCTCTGACATGGTGTCGCGGACGGGAAGCAGTAGCTGGCTCACATCAAGAGCTCTTTTCGCCTGGAGACCGTGTGGAGAAGAAGGCGCGCCAACATCCAGCTTCTGCAACAGCTACGGCCGACAATGAGTGACTGCCGTCACCTCCTCGATCGACGGCTTCAAACCTTCAATCAACCAACAAGGAAGACTGGAAGCACTTAAAGTTGTAGAACTGTATGCCAGACCTCAGCTTTTAAAACTGTTGCATTACAAAAATACAGCATCTTAGCATGAACCTTTGTTGCTCATTGTCCCAATTGCATTACCAAGCACGGTCCCTTCCTTTTCTGGAATGAACCCGAGTGTCGTTGAAATTCAAACGCCAGCATTAAAGTAATATCAAAGTAATATCAATCCATTTTCACTGCTTTAATTTCAAAGTCCAGTTACATTATTCATAGCTGGCTACAATATTTTGATTACCCAAGCACAAATTAAGAGTGAGAGTTTTGTTACCATATTTTAGCTTACCTGTGACTGCAGCTCGGCTTGGTACGTACTAAATGTTACTATTGTTAAATGTTCAGAATCATTTAATTCATTAAATTTCTTATTTCTAATTTGCGTAGATTCAAGTAACTTTTGAAATGATTGTTGAGGTAGCCAAAGACTAACCTTATTTTACTGAATTTCGTAGTGCTTCAGAAACAAATCTCACTATTAATTTCAGTCACTAAATTAACTTTCAATTTTCCGGTTTCATGAATTCTTTTGCTAAATTAAGTCAGAGTGTAGCGCAATTTATTACTTCTGGCAAACTTTCAGTTTTCACACAACACGTGTCAAGCTTTAGTTGCCACTCTGTGCTAATTATATGTGCAATAACCTTTCTTTTTCAGTTATCATAGTAGTTGTCCATAGGACTGGCGACCGTAATTTTCCCCAAATCTCAAATATCTAATTAACGCCAATTAATTGTTAACGTGACGACCGCACATTTATTTTCTTTATTAATTTTACCCTTTTCTCAAAATTAATTTCCACCAATTTCATTTGCATTTTTCCTTTCATTTACATGTAACCCTTCCCTCCCTCTTTACCGACAGATTAACTTTGGTGACGACTGCTTTTCCCAAATTTCCATTAGTTACACTTGGTTTAATTTTTCACTGTCATTAGAGTCGATAAGTGAGGGGGAGGTTACAACCTTTGTTGATTATACAACGAAGGCTTTCAGGACCGGATGGTATTGTTGTTGATAATTCTTCCGGGTTACATGGCCGTGGTCCATGGAATACTTCTATTCCTAGCGTTTCGTCCAATAGTACGTTGGACATCCTCAGAGGTATGGCTGGTCCTGTCGGCAGGACTCAACAGGACCAGCCATACCTCAGAGGATGTTCAACGTAGTATTGGACGAAATGTTAGCAATAGAAGTATTCAATGGACCACGGCCATATAACCCGGAAGAAGTATCAACAACAGTACCTTTGTTGATTGCATCGTGGACTTTGTCACACGTAATTGGCTCCATCAGCTTGTCCGCTTCGTCGCTGACGAGGGTGCGAGTTACGTGTGGCAACACAAACTCCTCAGCGCGGTTGTTGGTAGTCTCCTCTTGGTACATTGTGCGGTAGTGGTCTACGAAGGCAATGACGATGTTGGCCTGGTAAGTAACTTGCTGGGCGCGACAGGTGTAGATCTCGGTAATGATTCGTTGTCGTCGGTGTTTCCTATCGGCGGTGATATGATTCATGTTGGGATGTTCTTGTTCCCCCCAAATCTTGACGTCGGGTCTGCACCATCGCCCCTTGCAGTCTACGGCGTGTCAACTTTACAATTTTTGCCTTAATCCTGCTGCGTTCCTTCAGGGTGCCAAGGGTGGGCGGCTGGGCGTCCAGGCCGCGGAGAACGGTGTAGAAATAGTCGGTAGCGTGCCGGCGCCATGCAGCTACTTCCTTGTCATACTGAATCAAGGTACCTTGAATGGCAGGTTTGGCACATTCCAGACAACAAGCCAAGATTGTGCAGCATTTAGACAAGCGACGTTCATATGTGGCCCACGTCTCGGTAACTTGTTGGAAACATTCGGGATCATGAGGAATGGATGTGTTTAGCTTCCACGATGCACCACTGCGCCAGACCACTCGTTACGGAAGAAGAATGTTGCAGATGTAGGCACAGTGGTCCGGAAAGGCCAAAGACCAAAGTTCTGTCCCTTGGACTGCAGGTGTGAGATCTCGAGAGACGTAAATCCTATCAAGGCAGCTCGCGGAGTGACTCGTCTGGTAAGTATGGACAGGGGTCGCGCTATGCTGAATTTCCCAAGTGTCGCGGAGAAACAGATCCCTGACGACGCGACGCAGTTATTGACAGGTACTGCATTGGGGCATTTGATTCTTAGGGTGCAGGACACAATTAAAATCACCCCCAAGCAAGTAATCGTCACAGCTTCTAAGAATCAAAGGGGTGATTTCTTCCGAATAGACGTGTGCCCTGTCGCTTCTGCTGGTGGAGCCGGACGGAGCGTAAATGTTGACAATACGCGTCTCCATGACAGTGACGGCCATGCCTCTGGGGGACAGAAGGTATGTGATCTCAGTCACCGAAATGCCTTCTCGGACGTAGATGGCTACGCCATGTCCCGGGTGGTCACCAGGAGAAGGATAGGTGTTACATCCTGCGACGTCTGGTACTGTGGCCAAGTGTACTTAATGTAGTAGTGCGATGTTGACGTCCGATGCCCATATCATCTCTCGCAGCAGTTGAATTTTCACGAGGGAGCCAGTGGTGTCATCGTTGATCGTCGCTACTCGATAGGTTAGAGTCGTACCCCGCCGTGGAGGAGAACACCATCAGCGGAGGGAGAAGAGGGGCGAGGCAAAGGCGAGTCATGCCGTACGCCCATAACGGCGTTATCGGCGGCGTTACTAGGCTTCCGTGTGTGGTAACTGCGTCCCCTGCGTGTGGTCCGGTCCTTCTTCGACTTCGTCACTCCACGCCATTGAAGGCGCTGTGATTGTGATGTTCTTACGTTCCACTTCGTTCGTAGGAGCGGAGGACGTCTCGGCAACGATGGATTCCATTGGTTGAGGTGCACCCGGGCGAGCCAGCAGAGTAGGCACCGGCACAGACACAATCGGCGTCATGTTGTCGTCAGGTTCTCCGAGGCCTCGTCGGGTCGGACGGCCTCTGGAGCCACAGGGGGAGGTGATCCGTCTCGTTCCGAGACTGTACGGCGCCTCCTCTTGCGCCTTTTAAGTGAACGTTGTTTGCGTCTTCGGCCCTCTGTGTCGGAAGACGGGAGGTAGTCGCAGCGGTCTGGGAGGAAGCCGTCGTTGGAACGACATGTGAAACGGCGTCCATATCATCGACCGAGTGAGGATCGGAAGTCGTCGCTGTTGAGAGCCTGATTAGCGTCAGGTTGTGAGTGCGACCGAGGCGTCGACCCCGGCGGTATCCATAGCACCGTGAAGGGTCACCGGTACATGGCCCGACGGACGGCGGTCGAAGGGAGAAGAAGAAAGCGCCGATGCGTAGGTGATAGGTAAAACCGTAGCGGAGTCGGGGGCGCCACGCTAGCGGCTGGCAACTGGGTGATTTGTCGCCGCCTGAGGTGGCCTTCTTTGCCGCACCCGGAACAGTTCTTGGGTTGGCCGTCATATCTGACTACCGCACAACACCCGCTGATTTGCAGATAAGATGGCACGTGGCGATGGAGATCGATGGTGATCTGTCGTACACCGTTAAGAACGGGGTACGTTTGGAATTGCGCCCAGCTTTCGGCAGTGTGGCCATGTACAGTGCCGTAGGGGTGGAAAGCTGTGATAACGTCTTCCGCCGGGAGCTCGAATGGGAGTTCGAAAACTCGTATGGTGCGCATTCCCAAGCCTGAGTGGTCGACTGTGACCACACCGACATTTCCGTCGGCGTGGCAAAAACGTGGTCCATTCTTAGTGGCACGAAGTATTCTTTCGCACACCGCGTCATTGACGACTTTGACTTATACCGTTCTGCTGAATATGGACAAATGGATGCCCAAGATGTCGGAAGCTGGGATCTTAGCAGCGTCGTGTGGGAACCGTTCCACTTCCAAGGCCTTTGGTCGTGTGTAGTAGTTTCAGAAGCTGAATAGTAGTGTTGATTTTCTAAAACGGTTGGCCATGGTTCTACTACACGTAAGCGCCACTGAAGTGACGGACGCTGAAAAGTAAACAACAGCGAGCGCGCGCGCTCCGCAGGCGGAAACAACAACACGTCCGCACAGAACGGCGGCTAAAGCCGGATTGACCACTGGTTAGATTTTATATATTCCCCATATAGCCTCCCGTATCTTCCTCCGTCACCTCGTCACTCAGTTCCATCCCATCCGAGAGGCCTTCAGTGTGCTCTTTCCACTAATCGACTCTTTACGTTTAACAGGGAAATTTGTCCTGCATTCCCAGTGCTTTTGCCTTTGCTTTCAGTTCTATAAAACATTGTTGTTGTTGTTGTGGTCTTCAGCCCTGAGACTCGTTTGATGCAGCTCTCCATCCTACTCCATCCTGTGCAAGCTTCTTCATCTCCCAATACCTACTGCAACCTACATCCTTCTGAACCTGCTTAGTGCATTCATCTCTTGGACTCCCTCTACAGCCGGCCGGTGTGGCCATGCGGTTCTAGGCGCTTCAGTTTGGAACCGCGTGACGGCTAAGGTCGCAGGTTCGAATTCTGCCTCGGGCATGGATGTGTGTCATGTTCTTAGTTTAGTTAGGTTTAAATAGTTCTAAGTTCTACGGCACTGATGACCACAGCAGTTACGTCCCATAGTGCTCAGAGCAATTTTTGACTCCCTCTACGATTTTTACCCTCCACGCTGCCCTCCAACACTAAGTTGGTGATTCCTTGATGCCTCAGAACATGTCCTACCAACTTCTAGTCAAGTTGTGCCAATAACTTCTCTTCTCCCCAATCCTATTCAATACTTCCTTATTAGTTATGTGATCTACCCATCTAATCTTCAGCATACATCTGTAGCGCCACATTTCAAAAGCTTCTATTATCTTCTTGTCCAAACTATTTATCGTCCACGTTTCACTTCCATACATGGCAACACTCCATACAAATACTTTCAGAAACAACTTCCTGACATTTAAATCTGTACTCGGTGTTAACAAATCTTTCTTCTTCAGAAACGCTTTCCTTGCCATTGCCAGTCTAAATTTGATAACCTCTCTACTTCTACCATCATCATTTATTTTGCTCCCCAAATAGCAAAACTCCTTTACTACTTTAAGTGTCTCATTTCCTAGTCTAATTCCCTCAGCATCACTCGACTTAATTCTACTACATTTCATTATCCTTCTTTCAAGACACTGTCCATTCCGTTCAACTGCTTTTCCAAGTCCTTTGCTGTCTCTGACAGAATTACAATGACATCGGCGAACCTTAAAGTTTTTATTTCATCTCCATGGATTTTAATAACTACTCCGAATTTTTCTTTTGTTTCCTTCACTGCTTGCTCTATATACAGATTCAATAACATCGGGGAGAGACTACAACCCCGTCTCACTCCCTTCCCAACCACTGCTTCCCTTTCACGTCCCTAGCCTCTTGTAACTGCCTTCTCGTATCTGTACAAATTGTAAATAGTCTTCCGCTCCCTGTATTTTACCCCTGCCACATTCAGAATTTGAAAGAGAGCTTTCCAATCAACATTGTCAAAAGGTTTTCCTACGTCTACAAATGCTAGAAACGTAGGTTTGCCCTTCCTTAATCTTCCTTCTAAGATAAGTCGTAGGGTCAGTGTTGGGTCACGTGTTCCAACATTTCTACGGAATCCAAACTGACCTTCCCCGACGTCGGCTTCTACCAGATTTTCCATTCGTCTGTAAAGAATTCGCGTTAGTATTTTACAGCTGTGATTTATTAAACTGATAGTTATCACATATGTCAACACCTATTTTCTTTGGGATTGGAATTATTATATTCTTCTTGAAGTCTGAGGGTATTTCGCCTGTCTCATACATCTTGCTCACCAGATGGTAGAGTTCTGTCAGGATTGGCTCTCCCAAAGCCGTCAGTAGTTCCAATGGAATGTTGTCTACTCCAGGGACCTTGTTTCGACTCAGGTCTTTCAGTACTCTGTCAAACTCTTCACGCAGTATCGTATCTCCCATTCCATCTTCATCTACATTCCTCTTCCATTTCCATAATATTGTCCTCAAGAACATCGCCCCTTTTTAGACCTTATATTTACTCTTTCCACCTTTCTGCTTTCCCGTCTTTGCTTAGAACTGGGTTTCCATGAGAGCTCTTGATATTCATCCAAGTGGTTCTCTATCTCCAAAGGTCTCTCTAATTTTCCTGTAGGCAGTACCTATCTTACCCCTAGTGAGATAAGCTTCTACATCCTTACATTTGTCCTCTAGCCATCCCTGCTTAGCCATTTTTCACTTACTGTTGATCTTATTTTTGAGACTTTTGTATTCTCTTTCGCCTGCTTCATTTACTGCATTTTTATATTTTTTCCTTTCATCCATTAAATTCAATATATCTTCTGTTACCCAAGGATTTCTACTAGCCCTAGTCTTTTTACCTACTTGATCCTCTGCTGCCTTCACTAATTCATCCCTCAAAGCTACCCATTCTTCTTCTACTGTATTTCTTTCCCCCACCCCCATTCCTGTCAATTGTTCCCTTATGCTCTCCCTGTAACTCTATACAACCTCTTGTTTAGTCAGTTTATCGAAGTCCCATCTCCTTAAATTCCCACCTTTATGCAGTTTCTTCAGTTTTAATCACCAGTTCATAACCAATAGATTGTGGCCAGAGTCCACATCTGCCCCTGGAAATGTCTTACAATTTAAAACCTGGTTCCTTAGTTTCTGTCTTACCATTATATAATCTGTCTGAAACCTTTCAGTATCTCCAGACTTCTCCCATGTATACAGTCTTCTTTTATGATTCTTAAACCAAGTATTAGCTATGATTAAGTTTTGCTCTGTGCAAAATTCTACCAGGCGGCTTCCTCTTTCATTTCTTAGCCCCAATCCATATTCACGTATTACGTTTCCCTCTCTCCCTTTTCCTACTCCCGAAATCCAGTCACCCATGACTATTAAATTTTCGTCACCCTTCACTGTCTGAATAATATCTTTTATTTCATCATACATTTCTTCAATTTCTTCGTCATCTGCAGAGCTAGTTGGCATATAAACTTGTACTACTGTAGTAGGCGTGGGCTTCCAATCAATCTTGGCCACAATAATGCGTTCACTATGCTGTTTGTAGTAGCTTACCCGCACTCCTATTTTTTTATTCATTATTAAACCTACTCCTGCATTACACCCATTTGATTTTGTATTTATAACCCTGTATTCACCTGACCAGAAGTCTTGTTCCTCCTTCCACCGAACTTCACTAATTCCCACTATATCTGACTTTAACCTATCCAATTCCCTTTTTAAATTTTCTAACCTACCTGCCCGATTAAGGGATCTGACATTCCGTGCTCAGATCAGTAGAACGCCAGTTTCCTTTCTTCTGATATCGACGTCCTCTTCAGTAGTCCCCGCCCGGAGATCCGAATGGGGGACTATTTTACCTCCGGAATTTTTGCCAAAGAGGACGCCATCATCATTTAACTATACAGTAAAGCTGTATGCCCTCGGTAAAAATTACGGCCGTAGTTTCCCCTTGCTTTTAGTCGTTCTCAGTACCTGAACTGCAAGGCCGTTTTGGTTAGTGTTACAAGGCCAGATCTGTCAATCATCTTGGCTGTTGCCCTTGCGACTATTGAAAAGGCTGCTGCCCCTCTTCAGGAACAACACGTTTCTCTGGCCTCTCAAATGATACCCCTCCGTTGTGGTTGCACCTGCGGTACGACCATCTGTATCGCTGAGGCACGCAAGCCTCCCCACCAACGGCAAGGTCCATGGTTCATGGGGGGACTATAAAACATAACTGAGCAATATCGCAATAAAACTAACCAGCTCTGCGATTCAAGTGGGTGTCTACATATTGCTGAAGCATAGTGCTGCAAACGAAGCAGCATGATCAGGAGTTCATGTCTTTTAGTGAATCGTGATTCATTAACGACTAGTTTTTGTAGCAACTAATTCTTCCAAGCCGACATAGATATACATTAATGTAAAAACATCTCGGTAGGATATGCAAGCTCGCAGTTGCCTGTTCTGGAAAATTTGCATATAAATCGTCTGTACTATTGACATATGTGCTTGAGATGGTCAGAATGACATCAAATTTCAACGGTGCATTATCAGAGAAGGGGGAAAACGTAAAGCAGAACAAAAATAAGTAGTTACAAAGTGTAGCAATAGACGGAGCTGTAAGCATTATTACTTAATATTGGTCGACTACAATTGACAAATGAATCATACAACAATGCCTAAGGTGTACGTTTGACGTTAAACAAACTGTACTATACAGTGTGAATGAGTCTACAGGTGAGATACTGTTAGTCACCTAAGCCCATCCACCAAGGCAAGGTCATATCACATCGGATGGGACAAATCGAATTGTCCTGAGGCCAAAATCCGCATAAAAAGCATCAGTTAAAATCAATTCGGACTATTAATTGCCGTGTGACTGGGGCGAACCATGTTCAGTATGCTGTCCACCGTTTCCTGAAACAAGTTGAAATCGAGAAACAGCATGTTCCACGGGGTCACGTTCAGAAAGTAGTGCGCAATGCGTGCCTTCAATGCAGCTAAGTCTGCAATCTGAACACTGAACACAACATCTTTCAAATAGCCCCACAGCCAGAAGTCACAAGGGTTAAGACCTGGTGATCGGGACGGCCAGGCTATAGGGAAATGACGGCTGATAATTCTAGCATTTCCGAAATGGCGCTTCAGAAGCTGCTTAACTGGATTTGCAACGTGTGGACGTGCGCAATCTTGATAAAAATGATCCCATCAACACACCCACGCTGTTGGAGAGCTGGAATGACGTGGTTGCGCAGAAGACTCATGGCGCTTACCAGTGACGGTACAGGAAACAGGACCGGAAGCACCTGTCTCATCGAAAAAATATGGCGCTATCATAAATGATGCCGTAGACCCATACCACGCAGTGACATTTTCAGGATGATGTGGTACTGGTTTATTTGCGTGTGGATTTTCCGTTGTCCATATTCGACAATTCACAGTATTGACATATCCCGCCAGGTAGAAGTGGGCTTCGTCTGTGCACAAAATCTTCCACGACGAATCACTGACCACTTCCATGAGAGGAAAAACTTCTAAAGCGAAGGTCTCTCTTGTTGTCAGGTCAACAGGAAGCAAATCGTGCACATGGGTAATTTTGAATGGATAGCAAGGAAGCATGTTTCGTAGGATTTTACGCACCGTCCTCATAGGTGTGTCCAATGTTTGGGCAATTCTCCATGCACTACATGTTTGCACACCATCACTCGTGTCCTCCTGCTTTGCTATGGCCATTGTTTCTATTGACGTCGAATTAATTCGTTTTCTCCCACTACCAGGTCGCACACCTACAGAAACCGTCTTTTCGCATTTCTAAATCATTTTCTCCAGACGCACGGCAATCATCGGACGAACGCCTTTTTTTCAGATCCTTCATTGTCCGGAACTTTTGCAGAGAGACGTGTGCATAGTCATCATTCTTGTAATACAGATTTACAAGCAGAGCGCGATCCTGCATTGAGACAGTCATGGCGAACGTTGCAGACGCGAAAGGTGGAAAAGCTGTGTACCCGGTGTGTTTATACCAACTTCAATGAGTCGTGCGCGTGACAGGTGTTTTCATTTACGTATCCCGACACATGTAGGGCCATCTGTTGATCAATTTTCACACGATTTTTTTTTCCTTATGCCATACGTTTTCCCCCTTCTCCGATAACATTCCGTTGCAATTTGACGTCATTCTGATCAGATGTGTTATTTCTACAGCGTTTTGAAATTTTAACTTCAATTAGAATCACCCTGTACATCAACAGGTCCAATATTTGCCAATAAGGTTCTGCTGTAAGTGACAACGGTTTTAAGGAGTCACATTGGTGCGTGCCGTGCCCCGCAGCAGCCGCTAGGGCAGCCCAACTCCCCGCACACAAATCGCAGCGGCCAACGGAGACTGGCAGGTGCAGAAGCTCGGCTGGCTCCCGCCGTCGTGTGCACGTACATCCAGCGTGTAAGCTCAGATTCTGCACGCATTGGTGGCCTCCAATCGGCCATCTGCCTAGCACGGGCAGGCAGCCCAGCTGCCGCGGCTGTCAAGCGGGGTAACATATAGGCCAGGGGCTGCCTCTGCCCCAGTTCTCGGTTACAACTGCTGCTGATGGCGCCGATACAGCCAGTATGCTAATGCCAGTGGTTAACTGCAGATTACGAGATTCGAGTGGACAGCGCGCACCGCCATTGATCACTACGTCTCACTACCAATCGTGTTTGCATCAGCAGACGTCACAACAGTGCCTTGAAGGAGCTGGTATATAACATCAGGTTTGCTAGCTTCGTTTTTGTATCTTAGCCTACGCAACAAGAAAATGAAAATTTAGGAGTGCTGTAGTCACGTTGTGATATTAATACTTTAAGGCAATAAAACGAGAATAAAAAATACGGAGATTGACGAATCGAATTATAACAAACAAATGAATTAGACAAGGACACTCATTAAGCTCACTCCTGCTCAACATAATAATAGAATACCGCATTCATGCCATAAGAAAAGAAGCAGGGAATAAAATGTCAAATAAAGTAGTAAATGTAATTTTTAAGACTTTCCCGGCGAAAGTAGTAAATGTTACATGTCATTCTAATGATGCTGTACTGATAGCAGATAAACAGTATAATTTGCAATGGTTACTTTACAAACCCTATAAAACAGTTAAGCAATATAACATGGAAAGTTCATCTAAAAATTCAAAGAGTATTATAAACAAAACCTTTAAGACGTAAATTAGAGGTGATCAGTTTTAATTATATAGCGCCTATTATCATCAGCTATAAAAGCAATCATGGAAGTGGAAAACCAAAAATGCAGTTAAAGTAGCCGGTTCACTGCAAAAATCGGTGTGGAGAAAGAAATTTATGACAACCGAGAGGAAAATAAAAATATGTAAAACAATGGTACTTCCTGTTATGGCATATGCAGGAGAAACTATGGAGAAAATGAAAAAGACAACAGTTAACAGAGATGAAAATGAATGTCCTACGGTAGAGCCAAGAAGTGAACATGTGGGAAAAGGGAATTTATCGATAACGGAACAGCGTGGAATACAAGATATAAATAAACTGTTGAAGCCAAGGAAAAGAAATTGGAGGATCATGTGGAAAGCATAGACCCACAGAGGAAAAAAATTATAAACTTGGGCGACAGTAAGGGAAACGATTGCCCAGGCGACCATCCAAAAGACGAGACAGCAATCGTAACAGTACATCCATGGGATTAGGTCGACAAACAGGGCAAACCTAGTTAGCAGAAGAAGGCCAAGATAAAGATTTGACGTTATGTATGTGATATTCTTCATACGAAGTAGCTGCTGCGTGATCTTAGTCAATAAATGATGTTTTAAAAAGGTGTCCCCTGTTCTAACTGGGGATAGTAGTCGTCAAATATAGCAAAAAATCTTATATAAACATCCAGTATTTTCAAAGACAAATACTTCTTGAGGTATGACTTACACTGTTCTATGAGATAAATCTGCCTGTTCACAAAACAGTAAGTGTCCAGTGTTGTCACTCACTCCTACAAATCTTTCATACTTCCTCCTCAAATAATCATGAACTTACCCACTAGTTTTGAACTCCAGTTTACCTTTGTTTATATCTACATGAATTGGAAACGAAACTTAACACGTATCTTGGCAGCATCACACAAAGTCACCGACATATATTTACTCGGTGGTTCTTAAACACTGTTATTTTTGTTGTTCTTGTGTTCTTCAGTCCAGAGACTCCTTTGATGCATGCTACTCTATCCCGAGCAAACTTCTTGATCTCCAAGATCTTTCAGAATCTGTTTAGTGTATTCATCTCTTGCTCTCCCTCTACGATTGTACCCTCCACGCTGCCATCCAATTCTAACTTGGTGAACCCTTGATGCCTCAGAACATTTCCTACCAACCGATCCCTTCTTCTAGTCAAGTTGTGCCACAAACTCCTCTTCTCCCCGATTCTATTCAGTACCTCCTCATTAGTTACGTGATGTCTAAACATTCATGGTGGTGTCTGATTGTACTATATCGTGTCTCCCAACCACTTTCGCGCAACGACGCTCTGAGCGTGTTTTTTAGGGAACTAGTTTGAACCTGGGACCTGTTGCTGGTAAGGAGACGCCAGACCACACATGACATGTAGAATTCAGAAGAGTTCAGTGAGACTAGCGATGATATAACCAAATACTAAATGATCTCAGCGTCAGCTCCACTGCACTCCCTGTAAAAGAATCTTAATTCTAACTAAATATAGTGGAAAGGGTTCAAGGCTTTCCTATTTTTAGTTAGCTGGTAAAATAACGTGGAAAAAGCAGTTAAGTTTACCATTGGAAATTTATTCTAATCACAAAACATCGTTTATAAATTGCACTATTAATAAAAGGAAATGTTTTAATACAGGATGGTGAAAACCGACTGCGTTCAACTAAAATGTGAACCAATATTCCCTGAATGGATTTCCAAGTTCTACAATCGATCGAAGGATGACCTATGCCATATCACATCTATAATCTAGGTTTAATTTAAGTTTCACAAAAGAAAAAACTATCAAAATGTCTACAGTGACCCTCAATTATCTTTAATAACTTATCTAACTTGTCGTAAATTACAGTGGCTGATGTGGCTTCTCAATAACTATATAAAAGAAAAATCATCGCGTTTCAGATCTGTTCTTCAAGTGGCAAATGTGAACACCATGAGTTTTAATTAACGATCACCATTAGTATTACGGAAAAAAGGGGTGTAACAGATGAGACTTCTGCAGTTCTGAGTGAAGCCTTATGCGCTCAAAAATGCGGCATCGCGTGCGTTCATTACCTTGTCGGTGTTTAAGCAGCATCAAGGCGGCAGCGGCCGGCGCAGCAGCCATCCAGCTCGCCGTCTCGGAACCAACTCTCCACTAACTTCTCCTTACTACAATTTACCGAAGTTAGTTTAAAAAAGCTATCTGGCTGTGTTTTCATCTGACCAATCAGGGTCTCAATGTTAACCTTACGCTCCGCCTACAAAAATTCTGTCTATCCAATGGGAAACGTTATACTTTTCGTGGTGGGGCGATGTTTTTTAAAGTTTGCAACGTAACAGAGACGCTAAAAAGTCTCACGCTAAAACTTGCGGGTGGTAGTGGCCCTTTTTGTGTTATCGTAAGATCTATACTGCTTTTCTGCAGGGCTCTAGCTTTTAACATGGGCTGGGGGTTGTCCTTGACATACCTGAGACGCGAAGAAGCCTGACGCTAAAACGTGCGGGTTGTATAGTTGTACAGGTAGGGTCGCAGCGTGGGTGCCCAGCCCCTCTCTTTCCTAGCTTAACACGGTTCTGCTCTCGGCTTCTGCCCTCGTTTCTCCCCTCGGAACTGCGTCTGCCTCACGGTGGGGAGGTACGACATTCATTTAGGCATTCTTGTGTTAGTCTGTGGTATTCCATTTGTTCACTCGTTACTCGTATTACTTTGGTTAATTTAATGTCACGATTTATTCGGAGCTATGTGACATACTACTGGATTTGCTTATCATGTCAGGGTTTTCATGTAAGATGTTGGATTTGCCTGACACCTTACAGATGTACCCATCTAATCTTCAGCATTCTTCTGTAGCACCACATTCCGAAAGCTTCTATTCTGTTCTTGTCTAAACTATTTATCACCCATGTTTCACATCCATACAATACTTTAAGAAAAGAATTCTTAACACTTAAATCTATACTCGATGTTAACAAATTTATGTTCTTAAGAAACACTTTACTTTCAATTGCCAGTATATATGTTATATCCTCACCGACCATCGTCAGTTATTTTGCTCCCTAAATAGCAAAACTCATATACTACTTTAAGTATCTCATTTCCTAATATAATGAAGAGTTCCTAGATAACAGAACGCAGCATGTCATTCTCAACCGGCTCGATTGGCCGAGCGGTTCTAGGCACTTCAGTTGGAACCGCGCGACCGCTACGGTCGCAGGTTAGAATCCTGCTTCGGGCAAGGATGTGTGTGATGTCCATAGGTTAGTTAGGTTTAAGTAGTTCTAAGTGCTAGGGGACTGATGACCTCAGATGTTAAGTCCCATAGTGCTCAGAATCACTATTTTCTTTGTCATTCTCAATGAAGAGAAACCTTACGAAGTAAGAGTGGTTTCAGGTGTGCCGTAGGGGAGTGTCTTAATACCGTTGCTATTCATATTATACATAAATGACCTTGTGGATGACATCGGAAACTCACTGAGGCTTTTTGCGGATGATGCTGTGGTATATCGAGAGGTTGTAACAATGGAAAATTGTACTGAAATGCAGGAGGATCTGCAGCGAATTGACGCATGGTGCAGGTAATGGCAATTGAATATCAATGTAGGCAAGTCTAACGTGCTGCGAATACATAGAAAGAAAGATCCCTTATCATTTAGCTACAATATAGCAGGTCAGCAACTGGAAGCAGTTAATTCCATAAATTATCTGGGATTACGCATTAGGAGTGATTTAAAATGGAATGATCATATAAACTTGATCGTCGGTAAAGCAGATGCCAGACAGATTCATTGGAAGAATCCTAAGGAAATGCAATCCGAAAACACTGCTCAGCAGTGTGGGATCCGTACCAGATAGGGTTGATAGAAGAGATAGAGAAGATCCAACGGAGAGCAGCGCGCTTCGTTACAGTATCATTTAGTAATCGCGAAAGCGTTACAGAGATGATAGATAAACTCCAGTGGAAGACTCTGCAGGAGAGACGCTCAGTAGCTCGGTACTGGCTTTTGTTGAAGTTTCGAGAACATACCTTCACCGAGGAGTCAAGCAATATATTGCTCCCTCCTACGTATATCTCGCGAAGAGACCATGAGGATAAAATCAGAGATATTAGAGCCCACCCAGAGGCATACCGACAATCTTTCTTTCCACGAACAATACGAGACTGGAATAGAAGGGAGAACCGATAGAGGTACTCAAGGTACCCTCCGCCACACACCGCCAAGTGGCTTGCGGAGTATGGATGTAGATGTACATGTAGATGTAGAATTCCCTCAGCATCACCCGATTTAATTCGACTACACTCCGTTATCCTCGTTTTGCTTTTGTTGATGTTCATCTTATATCCTCCTTTGAAGACTCTGTCCATTCCGTTCAACTGCTCTTCCAGGTCTTTGCTGTCTCTGACAGAATTACAGTCTCATCGGCAAACCTAAAAGTTTTTATTTATTCTTCATGGATTTTAATTCCTACTCCATATTTTCCTTTTCTTTCCTTTACTGCTTTCTCAATATATAGATTGAATAACATCAGGGATAGCATACAGCCCTGTCTCACTCCCTTCCCAACCACTGCCTCCCTTTCATGCATCTCGACTCTTATAACTGCCATCTGCTTTCTGTACAAATTGTAAATAGCCTTTCGCTCCCTGTTTTTGATCCGTCCCACCTTCAGAATTAGAAAGAGAGTATTCCAGTCAACACTATCAAAAGCTTTCTGAAGTCTGCAAATGCTAGAAACGTAGGTTTTCCTTTCCGTAATCTATCTTCTAAGATAAATCGTAGAGTCAGTATTGCCTCATGTGTTCCAACATTTCTGCGGAATCCAAATTGATTTTCCCAAAGGTCGGATTCTAGCAGTTTTTCCATTCGTCTGTAAAGAATTCGTTTCTTTGGGATTGGAATTATTATATTCTTCATGAAGTCTGAGGGTATTTTGGCTGTCTCATACATCTTGCTCGCCAAATGGTAGAGTTTTAGCAGGGCTGGCTATGAGTAGTTCTAGTGGAATATTGTCTATCCTTGGGCCTTGTTCCTGCTTAGGTCTTTCAGTGCTCTGTCCAATTCTTCTCTCAGTATCATATCTCCCATTTCTTCTTCACCTACGTCTTCTTCCATGTCCATAATATTGCCATCGCCGACATCGTCCTTGTACAGACTCTCTGTATACTCCTTCCACCTTTCTGCTTTCCCTTCTTTGCGTAGAACTGGGTTTCCATCTAAGCTCTTGATATTCATACAAGCGGTTCTCTTTTCTCCAAAGATCTCTTTAATTTTCCTGTAGGCGGTATCTATCTTACACCTATTGATATATGCCTCTACGTTCTCACATTTGGCCTCTAACCATCCCTGCTTATCTCATTTTTGAGACGTTGGTATTCCTTTTTTGCCCGCTTCATTTACTGCATTTTAATATTGTTATGATGTCGACGATCGAGTTGTCGCCAATGTTGACTGGTGGCCAATGCTAAATATAAACATATAAATCACAGTAAGTTTTTCAGTAACGTAGATAACGTGCTGGCTGCATGGTCGAGATCTGCAGCGACTAAAATAATTAGAAGTTGTTGGTAAAAAATAATATATATTGTACTTAACTGGTTGTACAGGATTCTTCTTTACTGCATACATATAATGATAAACAGATAGCTATTGAGGCCTCACTTAGTCATACGTTACTAAGCGCCTTGTTAGAGGTTGTTTCCTATCCGCTGAAGGCTATGCTACTTAACTACTTGACGTCCCGACCAAGACTGGACGAGGTGCTCGCGAGAAACTTGATACAAGCATCGGAGCGGCTGTAGCGGTGCTGGTCGCGACTCACAGGTCCAACGATACTAATACGGACCGCGCTCGATAACTGCAGCCCCTAACAAGTGTGGTATCGAACTTGATACCACGTATGTTTACTCCCTTCATCAATTACATTCTGCAGGGTGGTCCAAAATTCCGGAAACACCCTGATAAAATCCAAATGGAGAAGCAAACAAGGAAACAGAGTCCCTACACACGAGGAACGGAAAGGGGGAAACTTTATAGGCTATGCCACCAATATGGCGGCCATCGTGAAAGCCACCATCTTGAACTCCAAAATTTCAAGTGGGAATGTGGTCATGTGACATATCAAATAGATAGAGAATTTCACCAGAAAAACAATGCAGCAGTTATTTTAAACATAGCTTTATTCATTCTCGGGATATACCGAATTACTTGCGGCATCAGTGGGACGCTCGGCAACGTGAGTATTACGTACTGTGAAGTCATAAAATGGAGTCTGAAACGGTGCAAACTGACAATCCCATGCCTGATACGTTACATGTATTTAACTGTTAGGTATCATTTACTCATGCTAGCGTTTTAATCATTGTTTCCCTATTTACAGGTTACAAAATGTCCTTAACACATGAAGAACGCATTGAAATCATCTTCACATCAGGAAAAAGAATCACACAGGTCATTGCTGAGGATTTCAACAGTCGTCACCCAACCAGTCAGCCCATCACTCACAGCACAGTGGCCAAGCTTTTGGCCAAATTCCGAGCAACAGGTTCTGTCACAGATAAACCTAAGGCTGGAAGACCAAATACCAAAATCCGCCACCAATGAAGTAACAACAGTGAGCGTGTTGGCATCATTTTGCAAGAGTCTGCAACGGAGTACTCGGCGCATGTCACAAGAATATGGTGTTAGCCGTACCTCCCCCCCCCCCCCCCCCCCATACTGAGAATTTTATCGCAGCACAAATGGCACCCGTACAAAATTCAGGTGTTCCAACACCTGAACGAGGATGATCCAGACCGTCGAGTACAGTTGGCAAAATGGGTGACACAGCAACTGCGGATAAACCCACGTTTCCCCTATTAGGTGCTGTTCAGTGATGAAGCCAATTTCTTTATCAATGGTGAAGTGAACAAGCAGAATTACAGATACTGGTCCGACACAAATCCGCACTGGATTGGTGCTTCCAAAACGGTCGACCCACAAAAAGATATGGTCTGGTGTGGTGTGTGGGGTACCAAAGTCGTTGGACCTTTTTTATTGATGGTACGTTAACAGCCAAGGGTTATCTGAGGTTATTGGATGAAGAAGTGTTTCACTCGTTGTTAACGAAGGACGGGACATTTCCTTAATTCTTCCAGCATGATGGAGCCCCAACATATTATGGACACAATGTGCGGGCATACCTGGATGTGCAGTTCCCTCAAAAGTGGATTGGTCGTAGGGGTGCTGTGGAGTGGCCACCTCGTTCACCAGATTTGACTCCTTTGGATTTTTATCTATGGGGTCATGTCAAAGCACTGGTTTATTCTGTGAAAATACGGGATTTGGATCATCTAAAGCAGCGCATTGTTGATGCGTATGGTCAAATTCAGTCAGATGTGTCTGTCAAATTTCGTTAGGACTGGGTTCGGAGGACAGCATTAACAATTCAATATAATGGACAACATATCGAGCCATTCCTATGACTGTTGGTGGTCTTTCGGGACTGTGTAACATCGGCGTAATGTCTCTTCGGCACCAATGCTGCCGAGCGTCCCACTGCTGCCACATGTAACTGGCTATAACCCGAGAATGAATAAAGCTGTGTTTAAAATACCAACGGCATTGTTTTTCTGGTGAAATTCTCTATCTGTTTGATATGTCACATTACCAATTTCCCATTTGAAATTGTGGAGTTGAATCCAAGATGGCGGCTTTCAAGATGGCCGCCATGTTGGTGACATAGCCCTTTCCTCATGTTTAGGGACTCTGTTTCCTTGTTTGCTACTCCATTTGAATTTTATCAGGGTGTTTCCGGACTTTTGGACTACCCTATATATCTCCTCTGTTGCCGAAGGATTTCTGCTATTCCTCGTCCTTTTACCTACTTAATTCTCTGCTGCCTTTGCTACTCTATTTCATCTCTCCAAGCTACCCATTCCTTTTCTACCATATTTCCTTCCCCTGTTCTTGTCAATCGTTCCCTAATACTCTCTCTGAAACTCTCTACAACCTCTGGTTCTTTCAGTTTATCCAGGTCCCATCTCCTTAAAATCCTACCTTTTTGCAGTTTCTTCAGTTGTAATCTACAGTTCATAACCAATACATCGTGGTTAGAGTCCACTTCTGACCCTGGAAATGCCTTGCAATTTAAAACCTGGTTCCTAAATCTCTGTCTCACCATTATACAATATATCTGAAACTTTCCAAAGTCTTCAGGCCTCTTCCACGTGTACAGCCTTCTTTCATGATTCTTAAATCAAGTGTTACATATGAATAAGTCATGCTATGTGAAAAGTTGTATCAGGTGGCATCCTCCTTCATTCCTCATCCCCATTCCATATTCAACTAATACTTTTCCTTCTCTATCTTTTCCTACTATCGAATTCCAGTCCTCCACGAATATTAAATTTTCGTCTCCCTTAACTATATGAATAATTCCTTTTATCTCATCATACATTTCTTCAGTCTCTTCGTCATCTGCGGAGCTAGTTGGCATATAAACTTGTACTACTGTGGTAGGCGTGGGCTTCGTGTCAATGTTGGCTACAATAATGCATTCACTATGGTGTTCATAGGATCTTACCCGCGCTGCTATTTTTTTATTCATTATTAAACCTACTCCTGCATTGCCCCTGTTTGATTTTGTATTTATAACCAGTATTCGTCTGACCAGAAGTCTTTTCTCCTCCTGCCACCAAACTTAGCTAGTTCCCACTATATTTAACTTTAACCTATCCATTTCCCTTTTTAAATTTTGTAAACTAGCTGCCCGATTAAGGGAATTGACATTCCACGCTCCGAGTCGTACAACTCCAGTTTTGTTTGTACTGATAACGACGTCCTCGCGAGTAGACCCCGCCCGGATATCGGAATAGGGGACTATTTTACCACCGGAATATTTTACCCAAGAGGACGCCATCATCATTTAACCAACCAGTAAAGCTGCATGCCCTCGTGACAAGTTGTGGCTCTAGTTCCACTTGCTTTCAGCCGTTCGCAGTACCAATAGAGAAAGGCCTTTTTTGGCTGATGTTAAAAGGCCAGATCAGGCAATCATTCAGACTGTTGCCCCTGCAACTACTGATAAGGCTGCTGCCTCTCTTCAGGAGCCACACGTTTGCCTGGCCTCTCAACAGATACCCCTCCACTGTGGTTGCACCTGCAGTACGGCTATCCGTATCGCTGAGGTATGCAAGCTTCCCCACTAATGGCAAGGTCCATGGTTCATGGGGGGGTGGGGGTCTTAAACACTAGCAATGCAATATTATCTCGTATTTCACTTCAAGAAGCAGCACATTAGGCTACACCTATACTCCGCCAGCCACCTTAATGTGTGTGGCTGAGAGTACTTTGCGTACCACTGTCCCTCCTACCCTTTTCCTGCTCCAGTCGCGATTGGTTCTCGGGAAGAGCGATTGTTGGTAAGTTTCCGTGTCAGCTCAAACCTCTCTGATTTTCGTATACGCTCTTTCGCGAGATATACATAAGAGGAATCAACACTGTTCTTGGGGGCTGCAATAGTGTAATTGAGCAGTAATCGGTCTTTGTGCGTTTTGATGCACAATACGTTACACTGGTTTATATTGAGCCTCAACTGTCAATTTCTACACCAAGCGTTTTAGCAATAAACCACCCCGTGATGTACAACGGCGAAGTGTCTGCACTGGAGCAGGCCGATAATTTCCGTGACACTTTCGTTCTTACACAATGAAAATATAACGAAACGCACAGCTCGCCTTCTCATCTTCTCCATTTCCTCAATCAATCCGATCTGTTACGGTTCCCATGCTGACGAGCAGTATTCAGGAATTGGTCGAAACGTGAGTTTTGTGAGCTATGTCCTTCGTGGCTGCCTGAGTACCCTCCCAGTGAGTCTCAATTTCGCATCCGCCGTAGCTGCGATTAGTTTTTTGAGGTCGTTCCACTTTAAATAGCTCTTTACCCATAATACCAGGTATTTTATGGATGTGACTTCTTCCACCGATCGTTCTGCAATAGTGTAATTGAGCAGTAATCGGTCTTTGTGCGTTTTGATGCACAATACGTTACACTGGTTTATATTGAGCCTCAACTGTCAATTTCTACACCAAGCGACGATTTTGTGCAAGTCTTCCTGCATTTCTCGTATAATTCTGTACTGTTTAGATTGCTCTGTATCCGCAAATAACCTCATGGAATTTCTATGTTAGTTACCAGGTCATTCACATACCGGGGACCCACCTAGCTTTGTGCCATTTCCGCATTCGGGAGGACGATGGTTCAATCCCGCGTCCAGCCATTCTGATTTAGGTTTTACGTGATTTCTAAATCGCTTCAGGTAAATGACGGGATGGTTCCTTTGACAGCGCACGGCCGACTTCCTGACCATCCTTCCCTAATCTGATGAGGCCGATGAGCTCGCTGTTTGGTCTCTTCCCCAAATCAACCCAACCCCCAAGCCTTTGCCACTTCATATATTTCAGTAATGAAACAAACTGTGAAAGATGCAATTACCCAGGGTTGCACCTATATCAGGGGCTCACAAAATGGGTAGAAGTTCACAGTCGCTACAAATAAATAAATATCACTTTCAACAAAAAATCACGTTTCTTTTAAAGGCACATCTATGTTTTTCCAATGGAAATGAAAACTAGAGGAACAGTTTGTGATGGCAGACTTGGTTTCACTGCTCTAATGCTCTAAACATTATACCTTTTGGAATACTTGGGCTTTAAACAATGGAAACGGTGTCAAAGTTTCTGCCGTAACGCTGTGATTCCGTAAAGCGGGTTGCCTCCACCGCTGTGAAATCTGCTGCAGGGAACCCCTGTTATGCGCGTTACGGTAGAAACTCTGGCGCCGTTACCGTCCTTTTTCAGAAACGATGAGGCTTAGAGCAGTGAAAGCAAGTCTACTGTCACAGATTATGCCTCTA
Source organism: Schistocerca gregaria (assembly GCF_023897955.1). Taxonomy (NCBI): domain Eukaryota; kingdom Metazoa; phylum Arthropoda; class Insecta; order Orthoptera; family Acrididae; genus Schistocerca; species Schistocerca gregaria. The sequence goes on along the minus strand of NC_064927.1, from coordinate 462,752,237 downwards.
GTTTTCATTTCCGTAAAAGTAATGTACGTGTGGCATTAAAAATAATAACTTTGTGTTGAAAGTGATGTTTGTTTACATTTATAGATTGTACGTTCCTGTACATTGTATGAGCCTCTGGTGAGGGTGCATCCCTGCGCATTCGCTTTTGTCCCAAATACATGCGATGGCAGAGTTTTGTGGGACACTCTGTGCACTTCAAAAACAAACGGTATTATGACACTCCACAGGGGTGCGCCCGGCGTTGCCTTCCCTCCTTTGAGAAACTCTTTTCAGTCACACACCTCGTCTGATATTCCGTAAGCTCATATTTTATCCATGCGGCGGTAGTACAGAACTGTAACGAACCCCTTCTGGAAACCGAGCAAGACCGCATCTTTCTGGGCACAGGCATCTACAGCTTTCTTGATCTCTTGGACGGAATGATGGAGCGTGGTTTCATAAGATACTTTTTTGTGGAGTCCGTGTTGCCTCTTACAGAAGAGATTTTCTGTCTCCAGAAATATCATAATACCCAAGCATAAAACACGTTCCGAAATTTTACAACAGCGTTATGTCAGATACAGGATGACAGTTATTGAACTTAATGAAATAAAATCGTCGTAACTTCTGAACGGCTTGCGTTAGCACTTTCAAACTGCTAGGTTGGCCGCAGACCATGATGGGAATTAGTATGCGATGTATGGTTAGGTTTAGCAACGAAGCCCACATTCATTTTGATGGGCTCGTAAATAAGAAAGTTGACGCACTTGAGGCGGTGAGAAAGCCGCATTTCGCGATCGAGAAGTCATTTCACCATGAACGGTTAACTGTGTGGTGTTCAATGTCCACTCACGGAATAATCGGTGCGATATTCCTCGATGGCACAGTGAGTACCGAACGATAGTGGATGTCTTGAATCTCTTGGAAGATGATTTCATTTCAGTTGTCCAAAGTGACCCTGATTTCGACAATATGTGGTTCATGTAAGACGGAGGTCGACCACATCGAAGCAGGAGAGTGTTTGATGTCCTGGAGGAGCACTTTGGGGACCTCATTCCGGCACTAGGGTATCCAGAGGCCACTGGCATGGGCGTCGATTGGCGGACGTACGAGACATGCAACTCCTTTTAGTGGGGCTGTATTAAAGACAAGGTGTCCAGCAATAACCCCAAGACCATCGATGAGCTGAAGACAGCCATTCAGGAGGTCATCGACAGCACCGATGTTCGACACTTCAGAGGGACATGCAGAATTTCGCTTTTCGTCTGCGCCACATCACCACCAATGGTCGCAGGCATATCGAACGTTTCATACTAAATCCGAATATCTGTAGTGACGTTTACATGTTGAAAAAATTGTGTGCAGCATGTAGTTTGTAACTAATTTACGTAGTTTTTTTTTCATGTAGTTCAATAACTGTCCAGCTGTTAGAGGCCTCTACCTCAGTGCGCCTGTTCGACGACCGTTCTTGAAAACGAGTACCGCCTGTGTTTCTTCCTGATCACTAGGGACACTTTACTCTCCCAGAGACCTGCAGTGCGCTGTTTCTAGAAGAGGAACGAGTTCTTTCGCATACACCATGTTTAATCGTAATGATATCCCGTCAGATGCAGTGACCTCCCATCTGTTGAGCTATTTTAGTTACTTTTCCATCCCCTGGTAAGTTATTTCTATCTGTGACATTTTGGGGTTCGTGAGGCAATTTAAAGGAGAAAACAAATTAGGATCTATCTCAGCAAAGCTTTGTCGGAAAAGAGCACTTAAAAATTTCGGCCTTCTCTCTGTCACTTACCGTTTCGAGTCATTATGGCCATAGAGAATCTGGACAGATGACTTCGATCCGCTTACTGATTTAACATAAGAACAGAACTTCTGAGGATTTTCTGTTAAGTCGGTGCATAGAGTTTTACTTTCAGATTGGTTGAACGCTTAACTCTTGGCTCTTCTTACGCTAATTTGAACTTGGTCCAGTTTTTGTTTGTCTGTGAGCCTTCGGCTACGTATATTTTTGCAGCGACACTCTCTTTGCTCTCGTAGCCGCTTTCTAACACGGCTGTCGAACCACGCCACGTTTTCCCAACGCATACAACTTTCCCCAGCGTTTTCATGTCCAATGCGTATTGTCCAGTACTCTTGAACTTTGCCCATTCTTGTTCAACATTTCCGGTCGTCGAGATTAATTTTTTTTTGTTTACTGCTCACGTAATCTGCAATCCGTTATTTGTCACCTTTGCTAAAGATAAATCTCATCGTATCTATCTTATATTACAATCTGCAGCCGTATTCAGCGATGATGTCGTTATTTCCACTGCTTCCCTGTATTATGCTACCTGAGTCCCAAAGTTCTGATTTTAGTCACAAGATTTAGTATTTGCCTTGACGTGTCGGTTCTCTGATTAGCTGCTCAAGGCAATTTCCGAATAGGGCATTTAGGACATTTTCACACGATTACCTGTCAATATAACCCGGTCTGTAGTTGATAAGTTCAGATCCACAGCTAATACTGTGACACGGAGGATGCCCAGATATGTCCCCAGCAGAACATTTGTAGGACCAGCTCGGTTTGCAACTCCGTCCTAGTGCCAATAACGAGAATATGAGTGACCAGTAGGGATAGAGATTATCGTTGACACAACCAGTTCTCGGTTTTATCGGTATTTTCATACACCAGTTTGACCTGACTGTTAAAACCACTGAAAATAACCACATTGTGAAAGTGTTCCAGTTTCTTATTCCTATTAATTCCCGTAACAAACATGAAAATCGAACAAAAATTAAAATATTTTTGCTTACTCGGTTTCAAGATGGAATCAAAATATTAAATTACATAGGCAAATGGAAGAAAACTTAGTACATCCGCCGTTAGCTGCTCTTCTCGAAAAGTGATAATTGGCTGAATACTACAAAAAAGCACCAGTATTCTTCTATTGATTCTAATTTTTGAAACTCTGCTCAAAAATCATTTTGCAATCGGGATTCATACCGTTGTTCCGCCGTTACGAATAGTCAGTGTTAAACGGTTTTAACTTAGGTTGAACAACTCTGATTTTCATGACGATTAATCCGTTTTCAAGGGCTACAAGTAGATAAAGGCATGTTATGTAGACAAAGGCAGCAGATGATCTGCTTTCTGTTTTTATTGCGTCTTAGGAAGGAATTGTTATAAAGTTGTTAATTTATTACTTTTGTCGTCATACCCTTCCTCTTTTATTATTTCACTGAAATGGCCGAAAATCTTTTAGTCTATTAAAGTAAGTGAGACAATGTTTCCACGCTAGGGTTGGTGCCATTCTACAATACAACTGATGTACGGTGACGACAGCGAGGAATTACATAGACCAGATGTGGCTCAAGTCTTGCAGAGCGCACGTAGATGCGTACCTTAAATCACGACACAGAGCATCAGGAACTTATACCATGTGTTTGTTGTTCGTTTCTGGCAGAACTTCAAACAAATGTAAATTTTACGGTTTTCAAAACTGGTTTATTTAGAAACGAAAAATTCTAGCACTGTGACTAAAGGTAACTGATATTTCGATTTTGTAACTAAGTAAAATACGCCTGTTATATCCAAAACGAAACCAATATCGAAAAATACCGATTATTCAGTACTAAAATACCGTTATCGGTTATAGCTGGTCGGTTTTTCACACCAGTTAAAACAATTGTATCTTAGCCTGTCTGAAGATACAATGGCCTTAAGACACCAGTCCCAACCAAATCAATGCATGTATTCAACCCAGAAGGGGGAGACGAGGCACTGGCGGAATTGAAGCTTTGAGGAAGGGTCGTGAGTCGTGCTTGGGTAGCTCAGTTGGTAGAGCACTTGCCCGAGAACGGCAAAGGTCCAGAGTTCGAGTCTCGGTCCGGCGCACAGTTTTAATATGTCACGAAGTTTCAAGCTCATACTACCAAGTTTTTTTTGTAAATGACTCCATTTTGTAATTACTTAAGTGACATCACATTCCCTCTCAAACTGTGAAGCTTCCTTTCATTTACATTAATTTTTCAAAGTTATTAACTTTTTTTGTCAAGCACTGCAACAGTGACAGCTTCGTACCGCATGAACGAACGTGAACTGAAGTGGACAAAAAGTGTATGCCCTAGTAATAGACGTCAACAGTAGAATGGTGCAGTAATTGTTCTCGAGCTCTGTAATTTTCATGGGCGGGACTCTGCAGATGAGGTACAAGACCGCGCTTTCTGCTCGCCAAGTGGTGGGCGTGTCCTTCTTGATGGAGGACACGGTAGCGGCTAAGGAGCAGCGGAGGTGACTTGGCTCCTGGACGCCCCGCCGAGACTGCCAGGGGGCTAAATAACAATTAGGTGCGGCTGCAGCCGCAGCGGAGGCGGTGGGGGCGGTGTGGGGGCCGTACATCGCGATTAGCGCCGCAGCACGTCCTGCGGCCGGCTTGCCCTCGGCGCCCGCCCTCCGGAGGCGGAGGACACTAAATCCCGCCCTCTGCCGCCGGGTTATAATACGTAGCAGCAGGAGGACGGCCGCAGCGTCCCGACGCCGTTCTGGGAGGACGCGCGGTGAGCTTAGCAGGTAGTGCAAGCAGCAGAGTGTCACAACACTCCGTTTTCAAAGGAGGTCACTCGTAATAGCTACTTGCTATACGAGGGCAGTTCGGAAAGTAAGGAACGATCGGTCACGAAATGGAAACCACAGTGAAACTTCGATGAAGCTTTGCATATTGGAACGGTGGTGTGATCATTTAATATTAAAAGACTACAACCAAGGTGTGGACGGGGCCAAGAAATTGACATATCAGACGTGATTTAACATATAAATAATTTATTCATAACATACAATACATAACACCAACTACGTAAATCCTGCTTCAATGCCCAAACTGGGCCACCACTTTCGAATTGGGAAGGCTTTAATTTAAGAAATTAAAACGCCTAATATAATTTTTTAAATAATAAAAATACAACACATACGTAAGCGCTAAGTGAACGCACTCTTAAATCTTTAATTATTAATCACAAATCGTGGATTTACCACATTTAAATTATCATTTCAAAATAAAACATAAATACATGAATTCACACAACAGCATGGCTTCAAATTTCTACCTGGACAACCTATGATCCTAAAGCTCTCGTATTACATTCCAGCCAATCACATTAATAACTTATAAACACGGTTGGTAAAATACAAACGTTTGCACTATAATGAATTTTAATAAACCACAATCACTCAAAAAACATCAGAAGTTCGATACGGAGCATGTAAGCCTGTTTATACAATCTTTCGGACCAAAATAGGCACGAGAGCCACCATAACAGAATTGCGCTAGTTGCTTTTAGGTTAGGTGCTCCCATTAGCTTAATCACTGAGCAGATATTTACTTAAGCTACAGGTAAGAAAGTTAATTCAAATAGAAGGTATTTCTAAAGTTATTTTTTTCTTTTTCCCTTTTAACAAGGGGGTTTTAGTAAGGTGGAAATTACACTTCGAGGAGACACAACAGCAATCTAGCGGGGACGCCATGCCACTACACACGTACTAAACTAGCCGTGTATCCGCTGTTCAAGCCAAACATTAACAACACAGTTCCATATTTCGGACACCCAAATAACGGGATCAAAACAAAACTAAAAACCCCAAGAGCGCAAGATCCAGCATAGCTTCAGAACATATCTCACTTTATGCGGTTGCCTTCACAAATACAGGTATCGAAATGAAAACAAGAACGTCTATCAACATTCCCTAATCAGCGCAATGTTCTTCTTTAGGTCCCGGTAGCGCTAGACAACGCTGACGTGCCAATGTTAACAACCTCTAAGGCAACACCCTCCAACTGACAAGCCGAAACCAATGTGACCCCTTATCAGCTCCGTGACAGGACTCGAACCCCCAACTACCGTCAGTGCAACTCACTTAGAATAAATACAGCGCAAATACTATGGCGGACACATATGCCCAGGAATTATCAGAACACTAGACTCAACTAGAACTAACGTTAATAATACAGCACTAGATCTTGGAAGACAAGGAACTAATTCCCCACCCGAAATTCTGCAACCACAGGGCTGGAGGATGAACTAGCAAAACACAGAAGTGCAAACGTACACAAATAACTACCAAAATACACCACTACACCGGTTAGCAACGATTCGTGGAGGAATCTGAACTGACAGAATTGCACCAGTGAACAGAAAAGAGGATTGCCAAGGCGGTGGCCACAAGGCGGGAAAGATGACTGGATGAACTCAATCCCAAAGGAAGATCAACTTGAAACACACACACTTAACTTCTTTCCTTTCCCTCGGCGCACTTCGTCGTTTGTCCGGGAGTGCTGTGCACAATTCTGGGCCGTCCCCAGTCGTCTCGGCAGACACCGACCCAGCCGAACTGCTCCCGGACTCAAACCCTCGCCGAACGGCGGCTCCACCGGCCCATGATGGTTACTGTTTGTTTGCCTTCGTCGACGCAGGCGATGATTAAACTGCCATCTGCCTCCCGCGGACAACCAGTGAAGAGCGGACAGAGGGATCTCAACCAGGCCGACGTTCCTCCACGTGTAGAAGTGCGGGTTCGATAACAACACCCGTACGCGGAAGGCAGGATGTCGACGTCACCGGGTCAGACACGAAGGCCACTGCGCGACAACCTCTCCCAGCGTGACCGCGCTCGCCTATAAATAGTACAGGCCAAAGAGTCTGCTGCAGTAAACACGTGAGTCGCTCGTGTTACCACCCTACGGTTTCCAAGTACACCAAAGACAGAACCCGCAATCGATAGTGGGTACACTACGGGCGGGAGTTCAAATGCAAGAGCTTCATGAAAGACCACCCCTGAACAACCGCGGAAAAACGAAATAGAAGCGAAGCAATAAAGGACAGCAACGAGATACTAGAGCCCGATCGCGCTCGAACATTGTCGTTTACCAAAAATATTGGCTCCACACGACGCTCAGGAAACGAGCCGTGGAAAGATGGAAGTACACGCGGGTCACATATGTAGTGGATGGTGTCAGAAAGTGACGTGTTAAACTCGACAGAGCTTTTCATTCGTTTCCACTAGAGTGCTTCGTTAACCTCAGTCCACGTCACAGACCCTGCAATGCTGAGGTCATTGCCTCAGCGACCTGTGCAACCTAACGCTGTGTCTTGCCAGCCTAGTTCACCATCTGTAGAGTTCCAGTTACGTCAGGATGGCTGCGTCAGCACCCGACTCAGCGGCCACCGTCCCCGTTGACTCTGTGCTGCTCAGCCGGTAGCCGTAGGGCGGCCCCATTGCTGCTTCTTCCTCAGCTGACGTATCTGGGAATGTAGCGAAAACGACCGCCCGCTATATGCGGTCCGAATCTGCGGCCCCTCGCCTCAGAAGTCTCCGGTGTGTGTCGAGTGCCGAGACGATTGCCCGCAGTAGCGAGCCGAAGAGTGGCCTGCCATGGCTGGCTGCAGACCCCACGTCGGATTCAGAGTGTCGAACCGACGACCAGCAGTGGACTGGGACGCTGTCGCCTTATACAGAGCGTTACTAAAAGGTACGGCCAAACTTTCAGGAAACATTTCTCACACAGAAATAAAGAAAAGATGTTATATGGACATGTGTCCGGAAACGCTTAATTTCCATGTTAGAGCTCATTTTAGTTTCGTCAGTATGTACTGTACTTCCTCGATTCTGATGATCAAATTGTAAATTTTCACAATCAACATGTGTGGGCTGACGAGAATCCGCACGCAATTATGCAATCACGTCGTCAACACAGATTTCCTGTGAACGTTTGGGGAGGCATTATTGGTGATGTCTTGATTGGGCCCCATGGTCTTCCACCTACGCTCAATGGAGCACGTTATCATGATTTCATATGGGATACTCTACCTATGCTGCTAGAATATGTGCCTTTACAAGTACGACACAACTTGTGGTTCATGCACGATGGAGATCCTGCACATTTCAGTCGAAGTGTTCGTACACTTCTCAACAACAGATTCGGTGACCGATGGATTGGTAGAGGCGGATCAATTCACGCTGGTATGTTCTGTTGCTGTGTGTTTACATTCCATGATTAATGTGATTTGAAGAGAAGTAATAAAATGAGCTCTAACATGAGAAGTAAGCGTTTCCGGACACATGTCCACATAACATATTTTCTTTCTTTGTGTGTGAGGAATGTTTCCTGAAAGTTTGGCCATAACTTTTTGTAACACCTTGTATGTTTCTGCATGTAGCTGGTGGTGCGACGCGCCCCGCAGTCCAGGAGTGCTGTCACACTTCAATGAATCTCGTTAGAAAACAACACCTATTTATACTCGGCTGCGCGCCTCTGTTTCGCTAACGTGTTGTTTTGCGTCACGTGTGCACCACATCCTGGTTGCGCCAGTGGGCCTCTTCTGCTTATAGCTTGCGCCCTGCCAACTGCTGCATTTACTCTTTTCAGTGGCCTCCATTCCACTTCGTGTGGTCAGCGTAACTTACTGTACTCCAGCCCACATCTGGCTGTAACTTGTGCTCAGAATATCGCGCAAAACTAACGTTCCCTATCCTAAATGGTGGTTCCGCTACACATAGACGTAATGTGCAATGTCTCTAGTACCTCTAGTACGCCCCTCATCTGCTTCAAGTCACTCTTTTGAGTAACGCGTGCACAGTGAGTGCCTAAAGAGACCTAGAAAACAGTGTCTCTCGTAAAGCTTGAGTGCCGCTGAGAGATTTCGCCTGATTTCATGCAGCCTGCACGACATAACTGTCATGCGTTTCCTCCTTACCGACAGTTCTCGGCCACACACTGCAGGAGCGATGAGGATGGTTCTGCAGGGTTTTCGATGATGAACCATACAGCCCTGACTTGGCTCCCTCTGATTTTTATCTCTACTCACACGATCCCCTAGCTATGAAGACGACATTTTGCCATAGACAACAAGCTTCAGATCAGCGTAGCGAATTGGCAGGAAGCACGGGCAGCTGCCCTCTGTGATGAGGATACAGAGAAGCTGGTACAATGCTACGACAGAGGTCTCAGTCTGTGCGGCGACTATGTAGAGAAGTAACTAGAAGTTGTAGCTAACTGTCGCAGATAAAATATTTTTGATTTTCACTGTGTTTTCCATTTTGCGACCGATCTACCCTCAGCTTCCGAATAGCCCTTGCACTTAAAGTACAGCTACTTATGGAGATCCAGTATATGTTGTAATTATCGTATGGTGGCAATATTTGAATGCATTAATGCGGAACCGAGTTGTCCTGTAAAAAAAAAAAATTCAAATTTTGGCCTCCAGGTGCATAATTGGCGCTGTGAATGCAAGAAGACGTATGGGAATGTTCCCACATGAAATACACTAGGAACTGGACTTGGGCAGAAAAGCTCAAACAACCGAGTAAAGAATAATGTCGATTTTATTATTAACTACCACCTACACAATTTGTTCATTATGACGATCGAAGATGGCGACGAGGTGCTGCATCTGTAAAACATCACAATCAACAGTTGCTCGCAGCAGTTCCGGTGAATGCTGACAAGGGGAGGCCCCAACGTTTGGATCACGAATTTACTTCACTAATTTACTCACTTTTAATGGTCCATTATGTCAACATAACTTGCAAGTATTAAGGCATACTACTTAGGCGATTTAGAGAAAATGGCGTCAGTGATGTACTGGTGCATTGAGACGCTCAACACGAGAGGGCAGAGATCATGTCTTTAGCGTTCACGCTCAGTAACCTCTGGATCGCTGTATCGAGTCTCATTTATATGTTTTTGTAGTGTGCGTACTGTAACACCTTCAGTACACACACCATCAGATTATTTGACTTGTCGCTCTAACGAAGTAGGTGAGTGCCAGCAATATGCCTCGTGGTCTTATCGTGGTGTGTTTATCTTCTGCCGTTAGGTCAGATGATAGAAATGCCACTTGCACACTTTGAGAAGCGGATTGACGGTGACCAAATTTAAACAGAACTTGATTAATTTTCAAATGCATTTATTAAAACAATAACAAGCTTAAAAATTATTTAACTTGGTTCTGGATGCTATTTACAATTGACAGTCTGAAGTTCCTTTGCTATTGGTACATTAATCTTATTCTCACGTATATCTCTGATACTTGACAAAAGTGTCTATACATTTATCTTCATGGCTATGTACAAGAATATGGTAATCTTATCAGGTGTAGCCAGAAACTTGACTATAGACTGGTACAAACAAATTTAGAACTCGTACAGACTGGCACAGACTAATGCAGACTGGTGCAGACAAATGCATACTGACTAAGTGGAGATCTGTACACTCGTTATAATACCTTGCGCGTTCATGTATCGCTGCGCGAATATGATCTACGAGGAGAAAAGGTTCTATGTTAGCAGCAATCTCATTGGCTACGTTACACATTAATACGCGGATCGGCGGAAGTACAATTTGGTCCGTCTCTATGGCAGCGCCATCTCGTAGTGCGGAGACGGACGAGCAATGCGCCTGCGCTGTTGTGCTTAGCGGGGCGCGCTCTAGTGGATAAGTTGTGTACGCGCTGACTACGTGAAACTGTGTACACAACAGTTTTTAATTTATACTTTCTGAACGTTAGTCATAATATTTCATGGATGTTGAATCTGAAAGGCAACATAATGAAAATACACATTTGCAAGAGCAAGAGCGTTTACATGAAAAGACGCCTGTATGTGCAGGAAGCTTCACTGAATTTCCAATGTTATTTGGTTATTTGCTATTTTTTAATTATAACTGTTATTATCGACAAGTAAATAACTAAACACATACAATTTTCCTGAAAATGTATGTCTGTCGTGATTTCCAAAATCTCTTGTACCTGCAATCGGATAAGATAGTGCAAACTGATTTTCAACTGGACTCTTCGATCTGTAGACACAGGTTTCAAGGATGAGGGACAGGCTTGAAAAGCCCACGTAAAAAACATCGATAAACAACTTTATTGAATAATAAATGAGCTACAAATTGCGAGAATTTAAGGATAATGTACCGATAGTTGTCGGATGTGCTTTCGACATTACACGTTACAGAATGATATTTTTCGTATAGACACGGAAAACATAAATTAAAACGGCATCTACTACATCGAAGGGCTGAAATTTGCCGGCCGGGGTGGTCGAGCGTTTCTAGGCGCTACAGTCTGGAAACGTGCGACCGCTACGCTCTCAGGTTCGAATCCTGCCTCGGGCATGGATGTGTGTGACGTCCTTAGGTTAGTTTGGTGTAAGTAATTATAAGTTCTAGGGGACTGATGACCTCAGGAGTTAAGTCCCATAGTGCTCAGAGCCATTTGAACCTATTCTTTTGATTGAAATTTTCCCGCATGCACCTGTAATACTCAGAGATTCTAAGGAAAAGCAGAGCTCGCTGACATTTCGAAAAAAATCTTTCTTCCAACAATTCGGATGTAAACCATGCGTAAAGCAACATTTTCGTCAGTATCACTAACGAAAATCGGCGACTTCACGTGAAGCAATTTCTCGTTCGTTGTCAGTCAACTATAAACAAGTTAAGGCCCTTGATACATTTTTTATCTTACCTACAGAAATACACTGTTGTCCAAATTGTAATTCACGATATAATCATACAAACTGTCAACCACATGTCCGCACGATCGTGTTCTGCACGCAAGGTGGCATTCTAGTCAACGAACAACCATGTCAACGCTGACGTCAGGGCACCTACCAAACGGTCTCCCAATAGTTCGCTGTGTACACAGCCACAGACGGTACAGTATGACACAGAGAAGATGTCAACCACTCTCTCTACTGTGGAGGCCCAGAAGAACGGATAAACGACAGTCGCAGCCTGATGTCGGCCGATGCCTTAATGTAAATGTGGCGACAATTTATAGAAACCGAAACTGTATCCCAAAGACCAGGACAGGGCCGACCGCGTGTGAAATCACAAGGAAAGGACCACTGCTTGGCTGTAAGGACACGACGGTACCGTCTTAGAACTGCACGGCAATTGGAATCTGACCTGGCAGCATCCACTGGACGTGTTGTATCGAGGCAAACGGTATACGGAAGGCTTCAGCAGAGTGCCCTTTGCTGTCGGAGGCCTGCTGTATGTGTACCTCTGACGCATCTTTACAGAAGGGAAGGTCTGGAGTGGAGTTATCGAGATGCCACCTGATTGGTCTAACAGTGGACCAATGGTCTTTTCACAGATGAGTCCTGCTTTGGTTGGGGAGCGATTCTCAACGGATTCACATCTGAAGGGAACTCGGAACATGATTTCGAAACCCGAAGATTGGTCCCAGACTTCGTATTGATGGACAACAATGCCCAACCTCATAGAGCACGGGTGGTTAATATTTTCTTGGAAACTGCGAACAGCTCTGCAGAAAGAATGGGCGTTATTGCCTCAACCAGAGATTGATGAAGATACTGAGGCCTGTACTACAGCCCGGCGGGATCATACCGCACACTGAGCACATTAGCCACTTGTCGGAATATGTGTGCAGATCCGTTAAATTGGAAAAAGACATGAACATTCTCTACCGTTATGCCTGTTTAGTTTTATGTTCGGCATTCCTTACATTGTATGTACTATCACCTTTTTATACCGTTTTGTGGCCAAATAAACGTTACCTTGCAAAATTACCGATTAGTTGCTTTAATTCTGGACACCAATACTAGTCGCATAGTGTTTAGTGTAATAATAAAACTTAGTCAACAGCCAAATAATATTGGAAACAATAGAAGTTCACACAAATTCACATGTCTTTTCATCACATTACCTTCAAATAATATATGCATTAAATAATATAATTGATGTAATTTTTTTTTAAGATAGCAGCAGTCGATCCTACGATCCACAGATTATGGCGATTGAAAGCTAACCACATGACCCCGCCACCTCGTGCTCAAAATCGCAAGATACCGTTACATAAATGAGGGCTAAAGCTTCTCGCAAGGTTGTCTCAAAATCACCTGAGTAGTACATCTTAATCCGCACGGTGTAGCCGCGAGGTCTTGGGCGCCTTGTCAAGGTTCGCGTGGCTTCGAGTTGGAGGTTCGCGTCCCTCCTTTGGCACGAGTATGAGGGTTTGTTGTCCTTATGGTAAGTTAGTTTAAGTTAGATTAAGTAGTGTATAAGCCTATGGACCGATGAGTTCAGCGTTTTGGTCCCATAGGAACTTCTATATCTACATCTACATACATACTCCCCAATCCACCATGCGGTGCGTGGCGGAGGGTACCTCGTACCACAACTAGCATGTTCTCTCCCTGTTCCACTCCCAAACAGAACGAGGAAAAAATGACTGCCTATATGCCTCGGTACGAGTCCTGATCTCTCTTATCTTTGAGGTCTTTCCGTGAAATACAAGTTGGTGGCAGTAAAATTGTACTGCAGTCAGCCTCAAATGCTTGTTCTCTAAATTTCCTCAGTAGTGATTCACGAAAATAACGCCTCCTTTCCTCTAGAGACTCCCACCCGAGTTCCTCAAGCGTTTCCGTAACACTCGCGTGGTGATCAAACCTACCAGTAACAAATCTAGCAGCCCACCTCTGAATTGCTTCTATGTCCTCCCTCAATCCGCCCCGATAGGGATCCAAAACGCTCGATCAGTACTCAAGAATATGTCGTATTGGTGTTTTATAAGCGGTCTCCTTTACAGATGAACCACATCTTCCCAAAATTCCACCAATTAACCAAAGCCACCAACGCCACAACTACGCCTTATTGCTTGCACCTTTGAAGCAAATCAGTGACCCGAAGATCGTGGCTTCCCCTTGTGAGCTACGTGTTCCTGAGTATGAGCCTTCATATCAGACAGACACCGAACGTGTCCCTGGTAAATACGTTCTTTTAGATATACCCGGAACCAAAAATTTCACGGATTCAGATCAGGTGACCTTGCAGACCATGCATCAGGACAACCTTTGGAGATAACACATTCGTGGAGGGTTGCATTAAGCAGATCTTTCAAGGGGCGAGCGACATGAAGTGTTGGCGCATTTTGCGTGAAACTAGCGGTTTCCACACGGTTACGCTTTTTCCACATAGGATATCCCGATGGTGTGCAGACGTGGCGGTACACGGGCATGTCTCCTGGGAGACTTCTCCGGAAATAAGAACGGACCCAGAATAAAGGTGCTTGTGAACCCACAGCACGCACTCACATACGACGACTACAGTGCCTCTTCGCGCACAACACGCAGTTTGACGGTCCCGGAAATCTTACAGTACTGTGGGTAAAATGTGTCTCACCACTCCATAAAATATTCCCCGTCCACATTTAATCAGCTTCAGTCCGTGTCAGAAACCGAAGAGCAAATTCATAAGGCTATTGCCGACCATTAGGTTTAATTTGCTGCACCGCCTGAATCTTGTAAGGATACCGGCGTGAAGTAGACCATAAAACTTTCCGTACTGAGGACTATTTGATGAACAATTCTCTTGACACTGGAGGAGCACTAGCACTGATCGGGCCACATTTTGCGTGGTCAGCTACAGCAGCAGAAACCTCGTCTGTAACTTCCACCGGATAGGGCGTGAGACCCCCTGCTTTTTTTTTTTTTTTTTTTTTTAGACAGAAGGCTCTAGGCTTTAACCTCAAACAATATTGAAGGCCAAGCGCTGTAAGACTTGACAAGTCAGAGAGCTTAAGCTTTTTAAAAGCGGCTGAAGGCCGATAAATTTAAAACAACATAACTACAATAACCTGTCAATAGGCAGAAGGCCCAAGCTTTATGATCAATAAGAAACCAATAAGGCCACGTTAAAAAAAAAAACTGAAACCAATTTTCGAAGGCAGAAGGCCCAAAGCTTTTAACCTTAAATAGCATTTAAGCCCAATTGATGTAAGACTTGATAAGTAAGAACTCAAAATTTTAAAGAGGCTGAAGGCCAATCATTTTAAGAACAACACAACGATAGTAAATTTTCAGCAGGCAGTAAGCCCACAGGTTTATCTTCCGAAAGGTAATACTTGCTAAGTAGGATCCTTAAAACTTAGAGTGGCTGAAGGCCGATGCTTTAAAACAATATAATAAATTTTCAACAGGCAGAAGGCCCAATTTAGAAAAACTTTCTTTCAAAATGGCTGAAGGCCTTTGACTTTAAAAACATAATTACAAGCATACAAATTCCATCCATCGGCTATGAGCCATTAAAAATACATAATTAAACGCCAACAAGAAAGGCAGTATAGGCAACGGCGCTCAGACGTTTCCAGGGGGCTCGGTCTGCCCTTGAAAAAGACAAATAAACTTTTTGTTGACTTGGGCATTAACGGCAAAGTGGTACCATTCCTGCTCGATACCGGAGCTGCAGTTTTACTGACCAATCAAGACACTTACAAACTACTGGGCACACCTCCGTTGCGTGCCGCAAATGTTAAGTTAACTAGCTATTCAGGTCAAGCGACCCCTGTGTTAGGACAGTGCAGCCTTCTTGCCACATACAAAAGACCAACAAAACTTGTGTCATTTTACTTCCTTCGTTCTTCTTCTGCACTGAACTTGTTTGGTTTCGATTTTTTTTTCAGGTGTAACTTGTCTATAGTAAATCAGGTCCTATCAGTGAACCAGACTGTGCCTTCAGACAGTGTTTCTCGTCTATGTGAAGAATTTACGGACATTCTTGCACCGGACCTCGGTTGCGCTGAGAACTATAAAGCACATTTTGAACTGAAAGTAAACGCGCAACCGAAATTTTTCAGAGCACGTAATGCTAAACATTACACGATTTGGAATCACAAGGTGTAATTGAACGTCTGCAGGCTTCTCTCTGGGCATCACCCTTAGTAATTTTGCCAAAACCTTCCGGAAAGTTGAGACTTTGTGTGGACTTCAAGGCAACAATGAATCCACAACTACTGATTGCAACTTTTACTTTACCCCGCCAAGAAGATCTTTTTGACAAACTGTGCCCGGGTAAATATTTTTCGAAGTTGGACCTCGCAGATGCGTGCTTGCAAGTACCGGTGGACGAAGAATCCCTGAGCGTTTTGGTGGTTAACACGCATCTTGGTTTGTATCGATTCAAACGACTGCCATTCGGGTGTGCATCCGCCCCTGCATTGTTTCAGCAATATCTACAAACTGTTTGTGCGTCGCTCCCTACTGTAGCAAATTATCTGGACGATATTGTGATCTCCGAAAAGACGGAAGAAGAACATTTGGCCAATCTCAGAACATTATTTCAGGTCTTGCGACAAAATGGTGCTCGCTTGCGGAAGGACAAATATGTGTTTTTTGCTCGGGACTCATCATACTTGGGACATGTACTCAATGCCCAAGGCATACATTCCAGTCCTATGCACCTCCGTGACATACAAAACTTGCCGTCGTCTCAGAATTTGAAGCAGCTACAGGGTGTGCTGGGAAAAATCAACTATTATCATAAATATATTCCGCATGCCTCTTCCATTTCAGCTCCGCTTCATCGCTTACGCCGTAAAGGTGTTCCGTTCGTCTGGATGACGGAATGCGAACGCGCCTTTCGCCAGTTGAAATCGACGTTGCTTTCCAATACTTGCCTTACGCCGTTCGATCCCCAGAAGCCCCTCTTGTTGATGGTGGATGCATCGGATTTCGGGATCGGTGTTGTGCTTGCGCACAAAGATGGATCGCACGATCGCCCTATTGCCTTTGCGTCCAAATTGCTCTCGTCTGCGCAAAGAAATTATTCACAGATCGAGAAAGAAGCACTGGCTCTCGCGTTTGGTGATACAAAGTTTCATGATTTCTTGTATGCTCGTCACTTTACTGTAATCACAGACCACAAACCTTTGACATCGCTTTTTCATCCGACCAAGCCTGTACCTCCACATACAGCACAGAAATTCATTCGCTGGTCTATTTTCCTCTCGCAGTACTGCTACAATATCTTGTATCGGTCCACTGCTAAGCACGGAAACGCCGATGCGTTGTCCCACTTGCCTGTTGCTGAGGATAGGGCATTCGATTCCTCCGAACTTGCTTGCATGTTCATTGATGCGGAAACCGATGACGTGGTCGAATCGTTTCCGATTGATTTTCGTCGTGTAGCTACAGCCACAGCCTCCGACCCTGTCCTTGCTCCCGTTCTGTGTTTTGTTGCTCCGCAATGGCCCTTGTCAAAGTCACGGATCGGGGACCCGTTGGTTCGCCGATTTTTTGCTCACAAGGAGAGACTTTTTGTACGATGTGGTGTTTTGCTGTTGCGTTCTGATAATGATCAGTCCAGGGTCGTGGTACCACGTTCGTTACAGTCCTTTGTCTTACAGCTTCTCCACCAGGGACATTGGGGTATAGTCAGAACGAAACAACTTGCTCGTCAGCACTGTACTTGGTTCGGAATCGATGCCGCGATTACGAATATGTGCTCTTCTTGCATGGTGTGTGCCGAACAACAATCAGCACCACCCCGGAAATTCTTTGCATGGCCAAAAGCCACTTCCCCTTGGCAACGCTTACACATCGATTTTGCTGGTCCTTTCTGGAATGCTCGATGGCTGGTTGTGGTAGATTCATTCAGTAACTTTCCTTTTGTTGTCCGGATGTCTTTCACGACATCTGCCACCATCCAAGCGTTATCCGCTATCTTTTGCATTGAAGGTCTTCCACAGACTATTGTTTCCGACAATGGCTCACAATTCATGTCCGTAGAATTTCAGTCATTCTGCAAGGCCAATGGTATTCAACATATGACTTCCGCGCCGTTTTCGCCACAGTCAAACGGTGCCGCTGAACGATTCGTCAGGACTTTAAAGTCACAGATTTTGAAGTTGAAAGAGTCGCATTCTCGGGAGGACGCGTTATTTCTCTTTTTGTCCTCGTATCGCTCTCAGCCCCGAGATGGTCGCTCGCCGGCTGAGTTGCTCCACGGTCGCCCACATCGAACCTTCATGTCTTTGCTACATCCGCCGCATCAGGTTCCTGGGCAGCGGCAGACACCTGCTTTTGCTCCAGGCGACGTTGTCTACTATCGTCACTATCGAGGTTCACGGCGTTGGCTCAAAGGGCGCATTCTTCGCTGCCTCGGACGCGCTATGTATCTGGTTTTGGGGGCCTCTGGTGAGGTGAGTCTGCATCTCAATCAGCTGCGCCTCTGTCGTCGGACGGGATCTGCCGCTCGCCGTCTGCTTTCAGCGACGGTGCCGTCCGGTCAGCGCCCCGGGGACCCATCTACTGGCTCGCCTCAGCCCCAGGTGTTCCCGACGCTGCCTTCCATTTTGCCCCATGGCGACGTGCTGCCGCCGCCGCCGCCGCCTGTTCTCCCGCCGGCGACGCCCGCAGTAGACGCGTCGCTGCAACCGCTCGGCGCCTCCCTGGGTCACGCGCCGCCGATCGCTTCCCGTGACCAGTTGTCCTCCGACATGGAACTCTTGCCCGCTCCGGACCGTATGTCGTCTTCGCCCGTCGGGTGCCCCGGCCCGATGGAGGTCGACCCTTCGGCCCCTCCTGCCTCTCTACGGGCGCAAACACCGCATGTTGGCGCGCACCCTGGAGCAGGTTTTCAGGCGTTTCCTAGCTCCCCGCAGTCCGAATGGCAGAGTGCGGGTGGCACAGCCTCACCTGTTGTTAGGCTCCCCACCTGGTCGCATACGTCAACATGGGGTCCTCCCCACGCCGGGCGGAAGCCTTATGCCACAACCGTACGCCGATTTGCGGGGGAGGAATGTGGTGTCACCGCCAGACACCACACTTGCTAGGTGGTAGCTTTTAAATTGGCCGCGGTCCGGTAGTATACGTCGGACTCGCGTGTCGCCACTATCAGTGATTGCAGACCGAGTGCCGCCACACGGCAGGTCTAGAGAGACTTCCTAGCACTCGCCCCAGTTGTACAGCCGACTTTGCTAGCGATGGTTCACTGACTTCTACGCTCTCATTTGCCGAGACGATAGTTAGCATAGCCTTCAGCTACGTTATTTGTTACGACCTAGCAAGGCGCCATATCTGTTAGTATTGATACTGTGAATCATGTAATGTCAAGGGCGACGTTCGTCATTAATGGATTAAAGTTAAGTATTCCACCGGCTACGTCCGTTGTTTCTAAATTCTAATTTCCTTGCCCTGTTCCAGACCTCACGCCAGCCTGCGTGAGCTAAATCGCGTGCCTTTCGGCCTCCTTTAGTACCAAGGTGTTGGCGCTCCTGCCAGCCACAACAAAAACGTTTTATGTGAATGAAGATCCTTCTCATCAGTTGGAAACTTCTTTATATGCACTTAGGTCGATATAAAACCATTATGAAGACAATGACATCCTCCACTAAAAGGAAAGCTACGCAAATGCGAAAGCTGTACAAATAAGCGAACGGGGAAAATTGAAAACTTAATATTTACGAAGGAAAAAACTTGATGTCCGAGAGTTGGAGATAACGAACGTCCCCAAAAAGTGACATAACACACGTGTGGAACAAATTGGGATTTCGGACGTTGGGACGCGCTTTGGATACTAAAGTAGTAGGGATGATGGATGTGGGAGTGGTAGGGTGCCGAGCAAAAAGATTATTCACCAAAAAGCTTTAAAGACTGTACACATAAGAACCAATAAGATGATCAATATCAAGTTCACAAGTTTCCAAACGATAACTTACATATAAGACGTGACAAATGGTGCGTTATCATATGGTTACTAGCTTGAGCTACCTTGGATACCGCTCAGTCTCTTGAAATCGAAAACAGACACAGAATAACATTAAAACCTAATAACCATAAACAGCGCGCCAAAAGATCTTACAGGCAAACAATTCAAGTCTGGATACTTTGTCCCTGTAATCTCGAATTAAATAAATCAGTGTATCAATTTAAACCAACACAAACGATGCGAAACGGTTGACGGCTTTACACTTGGACCGTTAAACGGAAACCCATAATTAAAAGAATTAATTCCTTATAAACGGATGGATGCAGAAATGAGACATCCGCAAAATAGTCAACATTATTATGTAAAATTCTGTTTGACCTTCACAAGTAGGCTCAAAATAACTCTGGCTTAGCATATTTACAAGCAGTTTTGATACATATAAAATTCAAAACGAATTGCTGTCACTGAAGGAAAGTAAGCGGCGTCATACACTGAGGTGTCAAGAGTCATGGGATGCCTCCGAGTATCGTGTCAGACCTCCTTGTTCCCTCAGTAGTGCAGCAGTTGGACGTGGCATGGACTCAACAAGACGCTGGAAGACCCTTGCAGAAATATTGAGCTATGCTGTCTCTATAGTCGTCCATAATAGAAAAACTGTTGCCAGTACTGGATTTTGTACACGAACTTACCTCTCTATTATGTCACATAAATGTTCTATGGCATCCACATCTAGTGATCTACATAGCCAAATCATTCGCTCGAATTATCCAAAATGTTCTTCATGCCAATCGCGAATTACTGTGGCCTGATGACCTGGCACATTGGCATCCATAAAAGTTCCATCACTGTTTGGGAACATGAAGTCCATGAATGGCTGCAAGAGGTCTGCAGGTAACAGAATGTAATCGTTGCCAGCCAATGATCGGTTCAGTTGGGCTAGAGGACCCAGTCCACTCCACGTAAACAGAATCCACTTGATTAATGAGGCACCACCCGCTTCCACAGTACCTTGTTGACAACTTGGGTCCATGACTTCGTGGCGCCTGTGCCACACGAACCCTATCATCAGCTCTCACCAACTGACATCGAGACTCATGCGTTGTTTACAGTCGTCTAAGGTCCAGCCAATGTGGTCATCAGCCCAGGAGAGGGCCTGCAGGCTACTTCGTGCTGTAGCACTCGGTTTGGTCGTCTGCTGCCACAGCCCATTAACGCGAAATTTCGCCGCACCGTCGTAAGGGATACGTTGCGCTATAAGACAAGTTAATTTACTTGGATAAAAAGCGTATAGGGCCTGAAGATGGCAATAAGAAATGCCGAAACTTTTACCTTTCATAATAAAATTAAATATCTTAAAGTAAGAGCATACAGCTGTTGGTGAAGTTTATTGACTTCGAAAATTGCTGACCAGCCGATCTCCCCTGGACATGATGGACGATCAGAGGGTTCCAGATGATGTTTTCAAGAAATGCGTGGTCCAGGTGTTCGTCCCATAGTGAAGTTTGGCCACAGGACGTCAGTGACAGAGGCTCCAGGGAAAAGGCAGTTCGCAAAAGTGTGTGTTAAGCCCCTGCCCTTCAATTTAGATTCAAATGCATTTTTCTCCTTTGAAGACAGCTACCACAAAGTGACTTCAGAGCTATTGAATGTAACTGTGCACACAGACCTAAAGCCCCCCATCCACTGGCCGACCAGTCGGCCAACCCCCATGCCGAGCTGGTCTGCCCCGACACGTGGCATACGATTTTATGGTGGTCAGGTCCGAACGTCGGCTCCACTGGGCCACCGCTGATTCCTAACCCCTACCTTTGGTAACCCCATATACCATCCTTTTCCCCTCTGTTTTGGCACAGGTACAGCTGCCACGCTGGGGGGATCTGCAGACGGGCGGGGTTGTCCGAAGCGTCCACCTGTGAATGAGCAGCTTAAGAATTGGTCGACACGGCGCTGCTTGCCCACCGTAGAGAATTCGTTGCCTTGCCTCAAAAATCTCGCTATCCAGTCAACTGAGGCTTGCCTGCCACCACGTTTAGGTGCTAAGTGCTCGATTGGGAGTCGATACCAAACGCTTCCATGTTAAGATACGTTAAGTAAGAGAAGAATACTAAATTTCTGCAGGGTTCTACTGTACTCATGTAAAAGCAAAATTATCGGTTGCTACCGTGACAATGGTTGGGTGTACTGTAATTCATGTAAAGTTTTTCGACGAGTTAGGTCTAGAGGAAGAGAATATTGGGCACTCATCATGGGTAAGCCAGCTGGGGCACTCCTGATCATCGAGGGTAGCCTTTTGCTGGTGACATCTCAGTTGTCTTTAGCCGGTGCTGACTGCCGCGTTATGGTGCGCGTTTGTCGAGTTTTGAAAAAGTTTTGCATGTAGAATTAGAGCTGCCTACTTTCTCAGTAGCTCACAATTTGCAGGATTTGCTGCGCAGCTTGATTTGTGTGATTAATAGCGTCGTTTCCTGTGTCTTGAACTAGTTTACTTTGCATTTGCGGCCAATCAGATTAGAAAATCCCGTAGCGTTTCCTAAGCAGCCATCCACGAGGTACATTCCAACTACACTCCTGGAAATTGAAATAAGAACACCGTGAATTCATTGTCCCAGGAAGGGGAAACTTTATTCACACATTCCTGGGGTCAGATACATCACATGATCACACTGACAGAACCACAGTCACAAAGACACAGGCAACAGAGCATGCACAGTGTCGGCACTAGTACAGTGTATATCCACGTTTCGCAGCAATGCAGGCTGTTGTTCTCCCATGGAGGCGATCGTAGAGATGCCGGATGTGGTCCTGTGGAACGGCTTGCCATGCCATTTCCACCTGCCGCCTCAGTTGGACCAGCGTTCGTGCTGGACGTGCAGACCGCGTGAGACGACGTTTCATCCAGTCCCAAACATGCTCAATGGGGGACAGATCCGGATATCTTTCTGGCCAGGGTAGTTGACTTACACCTTCTAGAGCACGTTGGGTGGCACGGGATACATGCGGACGTGCATTGTCCTGTTGGAACAGCAAGTTCCCTTGCCGGTCTAGGAATGGTAGAACGATGGGTTCGATGACGGTTTGGATGTACCATGCACTATTCAGTGTCCCCTCGACGATCACCAGAGATGTACGGCCAGTGTAGGAGATCGCTCCCCACATCATGATGCCGGGTGTTGGACCTGTGCGCCTCGGTCGTATGCAGTCCTGATTGTGGCGCTCACCTGCACGGCGCCAAACACGCATACGACCATCATTGGCACCAAGGCAGAAGCGACTCTCATCGCTGAAGACGACACGTCTCCATTCGTCCCTCCATTCACGCCTGTCGCGACACCACTGGAGGCGGGCTGCACGATGTTGGGGCGTGAGCGGAAGACGGCCTAACGGTGTGCGGGACCGTAGCCCAGCTTCATGGAGACGGTTGCGAATGGTCCTCGCCGATACCCCAGGAGCAACAGTGTCCCTAATTTGCTGGGAAGTGGCGGTGCGGTCTCCTACGGCACTGCGTAGGATCCTACGGTCTTGGCGTGCATCCGTGCGTCGCTGCGGTCCGGTCCAAGGTCGACTGGCACGTGCACCTTCCGCCGACCACTGGCGACAACATCGATGTACTGTGGAGACCTCACGCCCCACGTGTTGAGCAATTCGGCGGTACGTCCACCCGGCCTCCCGCATGCCCACTATACGCCCTCGCTCAAAGTCCGTCAACTGCACATACGGTTCACGTCCACGCTGTCGTGGCATGCTACCAGTGTTAAAGACTGCGATGGAGCTCCGTATGCCACGGCAAACTGGCTGACACTGAGGGCGGCGGTGCACAAATGCTGCGCAGCTAGCGCCATTCGACGGCCAACACCGCGGTTCCTGGTGTGTCCGCTGTGCCGTGCGTGTGATCATTGCTTGTACAGCCCTCTCGCAGTGTCCGGAGCAAGTATGGTGGGTCTGACACACCGGTGTCAATGTGTTCTTTTTTCCATTTCCAGGAGTGTATGTTAGCGAGACGGTCATGAGTAAAATCAGCTTCTAGAGACCTTTGTATGTTAATATTTTAGAGGCATTGTGCTCGTTGCGTTGCAGCAGTTGTTCAGCAACTTTACGAGACTTTATATTCATTTGGCTGGAGAGTTATTTTCTGTTATTTTTATGTGGTAAACTCCCAGCTTTACAGTAAATAAATGACTTATTATATTGAGACTGCAGCTGATCCTGGTTAAGAATATGAATTTCTATCTACATAAATGATCTTTTGGATAGGGTGGACAGCAATGTGCTCCTGTTTGCTGATGATGCTGAGGTGTACGGGAAGGTGTCGTCGTTGAGTGACTGTAGGAGGATACAAGATGACTTGGACAGGAGTTGTGATTGGTGTAAAGAATGGCAGCTAACTCTAAATATAGATATAAATTAATGCAGATGAATAGGAAAAAGAATCCCGTAATGTTTGAATACTCCATTAGTAGTGTAGCGCTTGACACAGTCACGTCGATTAAATATTTGGGCGTAACATTGCAGAGCGATATGAAGTGGGACAAGCATGTAATGGCAGTTGTGGGGAAGGCGGATAGTCGTCTTCGGTTCATTGGTAGAATTTTGGGAAGATGTGGTTCATCTCTAAAGGAGACCGCTTATAAAACAGTAATACGACCTATTCTTGAGTACTGCTCGAGCGTTTGGGATCCCTATCAGGTCGGATGAGGGAGGACATAGAGTCAATTCAGAGGCGGGGTGCTAGATTTGTTACTGGTAGGTTTGATCATCACGCGAGTGTTACGGAAATGCTTCAGGAACTTGGGTAGGAGTCTCTGGAGGAAAGGAGGCGTTCTTTTCGTGAATCGCTACTGAGGAAATTTAGAGAACAAGCATTTGAGGCTGACTGCAGTACAATTTTACTGCCACCAACTTGTATTTCACGGAAAGACCACAAAGATAAGAGAGATTAGGACTCGTACAGAGGCATATAGGCAGTCATTTTGTCCTCGTTCTGTTTGGGAGTGGAACAGGAAGAGAACATGCTAGTTGTGGTACGAGGTACCCTCCGCCATGCACCGTATGGTGGATTGCTGAGTGTGTATGTAGATGTAGATGTAGAATTAGAGTATAAACGTAGCATTCCTAATTTGTTCGTTCAACTGTGACAATGTTCTATTGCAAAGCAGGTGCCAAACCTTTTAATATTAAATGTGAGGGTACTTTGCTCTATGACTATGACTTACTATTTATGAACACTGCACTGAGCTTGTCTTTGAAGTGCTAAAGTAAGGTCCACGACCGACCGGGAAGGATACGCAGCCAGTTATATTCCATGTTGACCTTGATCGAAGATTTTTTTAACCAGGCAGATATATTTCATACTGACGATCAAGCCTGCTGAGTAGATAGGCCGTGTCGCGTTTCCTTTCCCACTTCTTCATTGCTCGACATATCCGCAACAGACATAATGGTGAGCTTCAGTAAATGTTTATTTATTAACATACCGGCAGCAGGTATCGTGGATGATTAGGGGTACACCGTCTCTAGACATATGTGACCAGATCGAAATACGTTAGACATAAACTGGATTTTATCAACAGGGCAACAGGGTTGCAACGGGCTCACCTATGTCGCCAGTAGCAGTTGATACGTCTACGGAGCGTTTCGAGCAAAGGACATTAACTGTTATATGCACAAATAGCTGGGTTTCAGTGCACATTTGAGATCCCATGAGCCGAACACCTGAAGCCGCAAGGCAGGAGGGGCGCCTGCGGAAAAGAATCCGACACCAAGCGATAGTTCGCTGGGCGGCTCTATTTATGCCCACCGCGACAAAGACTACTGGCTGATCATAATGTGTAGTCTTTCACTGCCGGCGTCTTCATTAATTTAAACTACCGTGCTAAGAGGCTGTGGCAGAACAGTAGAAATTCTTCCTGCTGCCGTTAGCTCACCTCAGAAGATGTTACCCGCAGCTGGCAACGAAACGTCAGGAGGAAGAATTTCTACTGTTCGACCACGGCCTCTTAGCCCGGAAGTTCTAATTAATGAGAACCGGTGAGGCAAGTTGTGCACTCACGCTTTGAGCACAGCTGGGGGGGGGGGAGGGGGGTATTGTGCCCACTAACGGCTATTTAGGTCCATAACCACCCGTGAGTATTGACATTCAGAGGAGCCAGATACCAGATTCAGTAACGCGGAACTAAAGCCATTTTAATAAAGTTTTCTCGGGCTTCCAGCCGCGTGAGTTGGTTAAAATCCCACGAGCTAAAAAAAAATGTATTAATTCATATCGCCGCGAAACAATGCATTCATAAAGCCATATTGCTGGATCCGCTATGAGGATATCATGTTTGCTGTATGGAGAAACAACAAGGAAGAGCTACATAAGTACCACGATTCTGAGGACAATATTCATCCGGAAATCAGCTTCACCACGGAGGTGACGAATGAGATCGGCCACCTGTTGCTTGATGTGTTGATCTACAGAAGACCTAACAACAGGATATAACGTTTATGCAAACAGATATCTAGAGGCTACTCCGCACCAGCACCCAGTGGAGAAAGAAACTGCTCTGAAGTGTCTTTGAGTGCATTTCGCGTCAGTGACACTAAGAGCTTGCGATCTACACTCATTATCACAAATTAAATATACTGCTGACACATGGCGAAACAACGCTCTAGTGGGTGGTTTGCGGGCTTAAATCACCTCGGGGTATGACCATGCGGTGCATTTGACCTGCGGTCGTCGCACGGTGGCGCTGGCAGCATTCCACATACGCAGAGGTGTGTTGGTGCATGTCAGAGTACGGTGCAGCGAGTACGTGTGCAGACGTTTTCAGGCGTGCTAAAGGTGACTGTGTGTTGAAAATGGCTCAAAGAACACATATTGATGACGTTATGAGGGGTAGAATACTGGGGCCACTGGACGCTGGTCAAACACAGCAGGTCGTAGCACAGGCCCTCCGTGTGCTACAGAGTCTGATCTCAAAATTATGGGAATGATTCCAGCAGACAGGAAATGTGTCCAGGCGCTACAGTATCGGACGTCTACAGTGTACAACACCACAGGAAGACCGATATCTCACCATCAGTGCCCGCAGACAGCCACGGAGTACTGCAGGTAGCCATGCTCGAGACCTTACCGTAGCCACTGGAACAGTTCTCTCCAGACACACAGTCTACAGACGACTGAATAGACGTGGTTTATTCGCCCGGAGACCTGCAAGGTGCATTCCACTGACCCCTGGTCACAGGAGAGCCCATAAAGCCTGATCTCAAGAACACAGTACATAGTCATTGAAACAGTGGTCCCAAATTATGCTCACGGAGAATCCAGGTATAGAACAGTGATTCTCGCCGGGAGAAACCAGGTACGAAAGCCGTAATGTTCTTGAAAGTGACCTGTATGGAGGTCGTCGTTTGATGGTGTCAGGTGGAATTATGATTGGTGCACATACACTTCTGCATGTCTTTGACAGAGGAACTGTAACAGGTCAGGTGTCTAGGGACGTCATTTTGCACCAGTATGTTCCCCTTTTCAGGGGTGCAGTGGGTCTCACTTTCCTCCTAATGGATGATAATGCACGGCCCCAACCGAACTGCCATCGTGGAGGAGTACATTGAAACAAAAGATACCAGGCGAATGGAGTCGCCTGCCTGTTCTACAGACCTAAACCCTTCGAGCACATCTGCGATTCTCTCGGTCGACATATCGCTGCACGTCTTCAAGCCCCTACGACGCTTCAGTAGCTCCACTGGTGCAAAAGTGGGAAGCTATTATACCCCAGCAGCTGCTCGACCATCTGATCTAGAGTAAGCCAACAGTTGTGCGACCTGTGTATGTGTGCATGGTGATCACATCCCATATTGATGCCGGGTTGACCGGCTGTTGTGGTCGAGCGGTTCTAGGCGCTTCAGTCCGGAACCGCGCTGCTGCTACGGTGGCAGGTTCGAATCCTGCCTCGGGCATGGATGTTTGTGTAGTCCTTAGGTTAGTTAGGCTTAAGTAGATCTAAGTCTAGGGGACTGATGACCTCAGATGTTAAGTGTCATAGTACTTAGAGCCATTTTGTATCTGGCACTGGTCAAAAACAATGCTGGAGTACGGTGCT